>NW_027325701.1:0-185836 GCF_048418805.1 Vulpes vulpes | reverse complement strand
ATGTGTCAAAATGCCTTAGTTCTGAAAACTGGATATTTGTGTTTTCTTATTCAACTTGATACTGCCCACTTTGAACTGCCCAGTAAGTGCTGGCACCACAGCCCTGTGTAATTCTTATTCCTTTCACTATAACCAACCATTTTTTTAAAGATTTTATTTATTTATTCATGAAAGACACAGAGAGAGAGCGAGGAAGAGACATAGGCAGAGGGAGAAGCAGGCTCCATGCAGGGAGCCCGATGGGGGACTCAATCCCCGGTCTCCAGGATCACGCCCTGGGCCAAAGGCAACACTTAACTGCTGAGCCACCAGGGTGTCCCTATAACCAACCATGTTTTAAAAATGATAGTTGAGGGGCACTTGGTGGTTCAGCTGGTTAAGCATCCAATTCTTGATTTCAGCTCAGGTCATAATCTCAGGGTCAGGAGATCAAGCCCTGGGAGACCAAGCTCTGTCACAGGCTGGTGTGGAGCCTGCTTAGGGTTTTCTCTCTCTCTCCTCCTTGGTCCCAAACCCCCACCAATCTCTTAAAAATATAATAATTGAAATCATAGAAATAATTGAATTATCCTTTAATTACCATAACATCATATCTTCTTTCTGAATTTTGCATACAGGGGCTTTGCACTATAAAAACCTCCCTATTGCATCCCCAATAAAATGAATTTCCCCTGATGATCAAAAGAAACATAAAAAATGTAGAAAGCAGCAATGCTTACAAACTTGTATCCTATGTATAGCTCACACCAGCATTCTCTTTATTATAATTAAATTATATCGCCACTATATTTTCTTTTAAAATTATGTAATTATGTTAGGAGTAAGATATTTTTATTTATTTATTTATTTATTTATTTATTTATTTATTTAATATTTTATTTATTTTTTTCATGAGAGACACAGAGAGGCAGAGACACAGGCAGAGGGAGAAGCAGGCTCCATGCAGGGAGCCCGATGTGGGACTCGATCCCAGATCTCCAGGATTAGGCTCTGGGTCCAAGGCGGCACTAAACTGCTAAACTACCCAGGCTGCCCAAGATATTTATTTTTTGATGAAAGTGCATTTAGAAAGAAATCATTAAAAATAGTCTAGTCCATGTAAAGCAGTTCTGAATCACTTTTCATCAATCTGAGTACTAATTCCTTAGTCAACCTTAATAAATCTTTCAAAGATGAATTTTTATTGACCAGAACTATATATAAAGAAAGCCCTAATAAACTACTCATGATTAATAAAAAAATTATAGCCCCCCCCATTAATTATCAAAATACATCTGGTACAGAAATTAATGAATGCGGAAGTAAACCATTTTTTCAGGCTTCAGAAAATTAAAAAAAACAAAAAACAAAAAACAAAACTAGCGTAGTATCTCAAAACCCTGGGAATGATTTTAACTTTAAAATAATATTTTATTTTAACCTAAGTTATTTGGCTAAGTACCTGTTTTCAGCTCCCCATAAGTTACAGAACTCATAAATGTCCAAAATAAGTTTTTTAAGCAATAACATACTGATTTTATCCTACTATTATTAAAGACCCATACAATTTCCTCAGGCAAGATATGCAAGAATATAGAGAGTTTAGGAGAATGGCTAGCACATATGCAATAAAAAATCATTTGACAGAGATAGAAATTTCAAGACAACTAGCTTTCAACCTTTGGAGTATTTTTTGTGCTCCAATTCACATATTCATTTATTGATTTATTGTATAAAAATGAACAAAACTGCAGAATGCTTTACTTTAAGGAGGGTTCATCTAAAACAATTTTTGACATTGACAAAAAAAATTTTTAAAGATTGAAACTGGGTGCCTGGTTAATCCTCCAACCCTTGATTTTGGTCAGGTCATGATCTCAGCGTTATGAAATTGAGACCCACATCAGTCTCTGCGCTGGATGTGGGGCCTGCTTGAGTCTCTTTCTCCTTCCCTCTCTGCCTCTACCTCTCTTCCCACACTCCCCCAACATCTCTAAAAAAATAATAAAAAAATATAAAAAAGATTGAAACTGAAGCAAACCAAGTATGACTAAGTTTCATAAACAAAAATCATCTAAACAGTGAGGTATAGCTAAATTAAATTATATGTAACTAATTGTTTTAGTCCCCTTGTTGAAGTATATGTCTCAAATTATCTTCTACTTTTTAGTGTCCTACTGGCATATAGATGAGATGGATAGATGTACAGAGTTTAAGTATCTTTTGATGCTTATAAATAATGTTATAGCATACCTGAAGGCACTGTTTACACTCTGTCAAGCATTCTACATAAAGAGGGTTTGTTCATTTTTGATAATGGCTATACTATTAGAAGTCAACGTGTGTTGCTGAGTGAAGATGACTGACTTCCCCCTAAAAGAGTGCATGTTTCATTTTTCCAATTGAGTTGATAAATTTGGAAATGTACGTCTATACTCTCTATCTTGTTTGTCCATATGACCAGTGACCTATGTGTCAGACTTCCTTATGGAAGTTAGAAAGGAGATACATGGCAATGGCAAAGAGCCAAACTAACCAGCCCATGAGGAGATCAAACCTGGGGTCTGGGCCTCATTAGCACCATGCTCAAAGCAAGCAAGTTAATCATTCACAGACTAATTGGGCCCAGATCATGTTAGTTCTCTTGTTTTTAAGTTTCTCCTAGCTTAGTATCATATACAAATAAGCAATTAATAAATGTTTTCCTATTACAAAGTGTTTAAATGCAATATTTAATATTAAATGTTTATAATTGTTGCTCTCAAACGTGTGTTTTTAACTTTGTACATGTTAGTAGACTAAAAATTATTTTAAATATTTAAATATAGACGTTTTTATTGTTTGCAAACTCCTGGACATGAAGGGTTTAAAGAAATTTACTCTTAGTTTCATCAACAGATGTAGGGATAAATGACCATTACTATGAAGAATTGACAAAACATCATTCCCTACCCCATGGTATACCATTTCCCACTGGAAGTATTTTCAGGGCACACACAGGCCCCAAATCCTACACTAGCACTAGGAAGTTAGGAAACCTACACTATCACTAAGTATCTCACTTTATGATGGGAAAACTAACACGATTTAACAAAGAAGAAAGTTCATTTGGGGGAAGAAAAAGACTTTATGTGTTTAAATATATATGTAAGTATCTATTTTCAGGAAAATAATGAGAAAATCCATGAGGTGAGAAATGAAGAGTCTTAAAGGAAAGAATTAGAATAAGGCTCAAAATTTGTTATAAGTGTACAAGAGTTCTGGGTAAGGAAAGGTGATCTAGCAGGTTGGGAAGAGTATAGAGTAAGGATGGAAAAATTGTGTGAGGACTTTTTAACAGCAGGATAGTATAATATTAAATTTTAAACCAATGGTTTTCTGGTGTAATAATGCAAGTTCCAGTGAACCGAAGTTCAGAAAAAAAAAATAATAAAAAGCTTCAGCCCAGCACCTTGGAACCTCAGCAGGTAATACATAGACACAGGCACTGCTCAAAACTTCTTCATGGTTGCATGGCAGCAGGGCCATCCATTAACCAGCAGCTCTGATTTGTTACTTTACTTCTTTTCTTGGCTCTTGATACTTGGTTCTCAAGACTACCCATAGATCCAGATATTCTGTACACTAATAGCCACCTAACAAATTCATTTTCTCCTTTGGTTATTTGACTAATACAGATTTGTCAAAAATATATGAAAAGCCACAAAAGAGCATAGGAAGCAGTAATTGTGCAACATTAGAAATTTGGAGCTGACTATCAAAATGTGAGCCCTTGGGAACTCAAAGATACTTCAAGACGACCAATGCTGACACACCACCTGGTGTGGTATAACTCTGGTATGGTCCTGCCGGTCATTTGGGCCAGGACCATTGTGATTGGCTGTACCACACTGTGGTTTTTCAGTGCCTAGGCCATATCACTTGTTGGATACTTTACATATAACTGCTGAATAAGACATTAGATTTTTTTTTAGCATGTGGGACAGAACTATCCTAAATGACAGAGTGTCTTGAACTACTTTATAGATTACCTGCATAAGGTAAGAAATTGGACTTATTTCATTCCATTCATCTAAGAAGAACATTTAATAGCATTTATATTTAAAACGAAATGATGCAATAGTACAGATGAACATGGCCTCACGTCAGTGACTATTAATAATTACAATTCAAATCTTCATATCTTCAATTATATATGGGTTTGTTTACATCAACTTGATGACCTCTTAAGAGCATTATATACCTTCATTACTGTCTCTTGTATATTTGCTCTGAGTCAGACTGAAGAAACAGAAAGCTTTAGGAATAGTAGCTATCCTCAATCACTCTACCCAACTGTCCTTATATTACTAAAAACAGTCATATTTGATTATTGATAGCAACAAGGAGAATGCCAGGCTGGCAGTGTCTGGGAAGAGGCTTCACAAATGTGAAACTAAGAATTCCTCACATATGTGAAACTAAGAATTCCTCTATTTTTTCTCCCCAAAGGTGTGCTTCCAGGGCAGAAAACTGCATCTAAAACTGGAATCAGCTGTGCTTGTCTTCACTTAGTTACTGGTTCATGAGTTCCTTGAGGCACTCCTTCTCCTTGGTACAATTGTTTGACAACTACAGAAAATAGTATGCTTTTGCCATACGTTTGCCTGCAAACATCGCATTCTCATAATTTCAAAAAATTCTGTAAAGTGAAAACATTTTCTTTCATTCAGAGCAGTTTTGTTTGGAGAGATCTATTAATATCCCTTTCAAAACTTTTCTCCTCAGTTTGAGAACATTATTTGGTAGTGAAGACCTTTTTTGCTTCTTCACTTTGAACTGGAAGTTTTGTTCTCTGATGATACTTGTTGGCTCGCAAAACCTGAAGAAAATCACAGGGAATCAAATAAAGCCCTCTTCCTTTGATGTCTACCCAAGAGCATGGAAAAACTATCACTTCTTTCACCTAAAATTCCTTTAATTTAGTCGCTCAACTGCTGAGAGATGACAAAGCATTCAGGCTCTAGAATAGAACCAAAAGTATAATAAAAAACCAAAAGAAGCATTTAGAGAAATAGTTTTTAAGATTTCACCACATTTATGAAATTAAAATTAAGTTTGTGTCTCAAAAACATAGTGCAATAAAGAACAGATATATATAGATGATGATAGATGATAGATAGATAGATAGATAGATGATAGATAGATAGATAGATAGATAGATGATAGATAGATGATAGATAGATAGATAGATAGATAGATAGATAGATAGATAGATAATTCAGGCCAAAATACTTGGTATATTTTAACTTCTCCTGATAATTTCTGATTATAGTTTTACTTTTGTGTCATAAAATTAGAAATACAGTAATTTCCAACTTGTTTCAGTATATACATTCCATTTCTCCCGTAAGGACAAACATTCTTAATTCTTCCAAGTTTAAAGTATCTTAATTTAAATAATGATCAGGCCACTGGGTGGCTCAGTTGGTTGAGCATCCAACTCTTGGTTTTGGCTCAGGTTATGAGATCAAGTCCCAAATTGGGCTCCTTGCTCAGTGTGAAGTTGGCTTGCAATTCTCGCTCCCTCTCCTTCTGCCCCTCCCCTGCTTGAACTCTTTCTCTCTCTCTCTCTCCTTCTCTCTCTGTCTCTCTCTCAAATAAATATATAAATAATCAAAATGGTACTATAATAATTCATGTTTGTCTAGGTGGAGAGAGATTATATAATTTGTAATGCCAGAAATAAAGTGTACCAAATGATAACATCACCTCCTATGAATCCCATTTCTCATTTTCCTTTTGCAATAAGCCATTTTGCTTATGAATAAAAATAGTATTCACAAAATATTGTTTATGGTTATATGTGGCTCCCTTATTAATAATCAGGGCACTTAAATACAATGTTTTTTGAAACATCCTAGAGGAATCATGTTAAATTTGTAAAATATAGAGAAATATATTAATTTGTTGGGCTCTATGGTAGACACACCACTACTGTGTTCTACTATTATGCTTTTGCACATGAGATTCTAGAATTTTTGAATAGGAAATCATTTTTTTCCTTCTAAATGGTTATTGAAAAGGACAAATAAACCAATGGTTGTAAAATTTTTGGCTAAGACATATTTCTTTATATAGTGTTATATTTAGTTAATTATTGTCCTTTCCATTACTAAAATGTAGATTTTATTGAAAGCAAATGAATTTTAAGGTTACATTAAATAACCTATGTATGTTTGTGGACATTTTCCTTGCCATCATTGTAGAATGTTTTGGGTAGCACCATAACTAGCATGTACCTCAATGTTTCTCAAATTGTGATCCTTCCAACATGCCCATCTGACATACACAGACTTCCTTATACGTCAACAGTGTGGTATACATAGGATGTATATTTTTAGAAAGCGTTTTCAGACCTTGGAAAATGAAGAGTTTGTGAGCATTTGTCCTTAAATCCTCCTGCACTTAACAAATCTTTCTCAAAATACTGTTTACTTAATAACAACCAGAAATGGAATGGTAAAACTGTCTTTAAAGGCAATGTCTAATGTGGACCTTTTATATAGTCCAACAAAATTTTTATTTGGTTACACATACATATGTATGCACATTTTTGTTAATAACCAAATCAAAGCATTTATATGAACTAAAATTATTTTGATATTAAACATTGATTATATGTTATAAAATATGTATTATAAGGAAAAAATATTCTTTCAGTATAATTACACTTAATGCATAAACATATTTATAATAATCTTGGTTATTTTGGGCTTTGAAAAATAAAAAATAAGGTTTTTGTTGTTGTTATGAGTCAATGATGAATAGATTGAGTCTGTTATATAATGTTCCTGCTTTGACTGAATAAAGCACATACTGTAGAGTTTCCAGGTTCACTTCAGACAGAGTGATCATATACCAGCATATCCTTCCTACTGATTTCAACTAAAAACACTGGACAACAGAATATATAAAGCAACTATCACCAGACACTGAAAAGTAATTACAACAGAACCTCTCATAGGAAAATCAAAACTCAGAGAATGAGAATGAGATCTTCTGTAAATCTGCTATTTAACATAAACAATCAAAAGGCCAGGGGATCCCTGGGTGGCTCAGTGGTTTAGTGCCTGCCTTTGGTCCAGGGCATGATCCTGGAGTCCCGGGATTGAGTCCCACATCAGGCTCCCTGCATGGAGCCTGCTTCTCCCTCTGCCTCTCTCTCTCTCTCTCTCATAAATAAATAAAATCTTAAAAAACAACAACAACAACAACAACAAAAAACTCAAAATGCTGACCATATTTCAAAATTTACTTTTTCAAAACTCTGGGTATTGAATGAATTTGGGGGGAAAAAAAAGAACAACAGAGGATCATTTACTCAAGAAAAGCTGCTTAACTTCAGGGCAAACAGCAGATTGCAGCCTTTTTTAAAAAGGTTTATTTATTTTAAAAAGAGAGAGAGCACCTGTGTGTGAGTGAGAGTGGGGACAGGGGAGGGGCAGAGAGAGAAGGAGAGAATCCTCAAGTGGACTCCTCCTCACTGAGTATGGAGCCTGATGCAGAGCTTGACATGGGACTTGACTTGGAGCTCCATCTCAAGACCCTGAGATCATGACCTGAGCCGAAATCAAGAGTCAGCTACTTAAACAACTAGGCCACCCAGGTTCCCAGAATTTGGGGCTTTTTAACTTTGCTTGTTCTCATCCTTCTTTCCCCAGCTTCATAGACTCTTCAGAGCCAGCAGTCTCATCACCATGGTAGCTGTTAATACAGCCTGGCCACCACCAAAAGAGAGAGTAAGAGACTGGAGATCTTAAAAATTCCCATCCTCAGAACTGTGTCACTAGTCAATAGGTCTTGCAGATCTCTGGAAAGGTGATCTTGCTGAATAGGAAAAACCATATCCCAAGAATTTGCTCCCCCCCAAATCACTTGTTTAATGCAGCCTCTTCTTGAGGTTTAGACTAGTTGGGGTAAACAAGAGTCTGACCAAAACTGTAGAAAGAAGATCTCTGGAATGAGATATCCATAAAGTACTTTGAAAGCTCCTATGTACACCTGGAAGACAAGACAGTTACAGGCATATGCAGGACTGTGGATAAGCCCACAAAAGAAGAAGACTCTAGTCTCTCATCCCTGGGTGACCTTGTAGCCCTGCCCAAATAAGAAGTTAAGAGTATGACAGAGTTGTAAACTTCCTGAACCCTGAGCTTTATATTCAACACACACACACACACACACACAAACACACACACACACACACACACACACACCACAGACTCTCAGGAAAGTTTGGAAGACTTACAGTTTCAAGGAATTTAAGGAAATCTCTGTACATGTATTAACTGACCAGAGTAAACTATGTAGATACTTCAGTGGATGCTGAATCATTCTTTTTGTTTACCCTATGGGCAGTTGTCTCTACAATTGAGATCATCCAATGGGTGGGTAAGTAAAAAATTTTGCCTCACTTTCTCTGCACTGATCTGTGATACTATCTTGGCCCCCAAAGGCCTTAGATCTATATTAACTCACTGACTAGGGTTTCTTATGAGAAAAATGTCCTAGTCTTCCTCCTTATGGTTCCAGGCAGAAGCTGTATGTTCTTCTATACCTGAAATAATGTCTCAGACCAAGTGAAAGTCCATACAGAAACTTCTGAAAAAAGGCCTGACCCTTTGCTTAACTGGTTAGATCCAGGATGTTAGAGGGTATAGTTGAGGTTATTAGTGTGGATAAGCTCCATTGTGCTCTTTGGATTCCTGTTGATATAAAACTTAACTAAAAAAAAAAAAAAACAAAAAAAAAAAACAAAAACAAAAACAAAAAAACTTAACTAAATACTATACAAGGAAAATTGAACAAATTTGGTCCTGGACCCTGTGAGTAAAATTAATCAGAGTGGCTGACAGGGGTGCACTCATGGGAAAATGCTTCTGGAGCCAAGAAAATATGGGAACCATGGATGAATATTGTTGCTAGATGATTCATCATAGGTCTCTCTTGTTCTGTATATCACACAAGAAGAAACACTAATAATCTTTATTCCAGATTATCTTTTCAATGATGTTTCGTAACAAATGGTCTTACAAGGTGGAGCTAGTAACTTCTGCTGGAGCAAAGAGAAAGTTTATATGCTGCTCAGCATAATAAGGATAATTCATCCATCTGGGTTGAAGGAGAGTCAGGTTCACCCCATACCATAAAAGATTTGGGTTCTGTAGCTGAGATTCAGTGTGTCATCTGCCTAGGCCCTCTCCATCACGTGTTTAGGAGAAAGGGAACCAACACAATACAATTCTCATGGGCCTTGCTGGACCATAGTGATAAAATCCTTTGTTTCTGACTCAGAAATCTATCCTCTATCAGCATCCATGAAATATATGAAGTAATTTTTTAGCTTGTAAATAAAGTAAAATATGACTTTCAAAGGTTCTTGGCAAAGAGATGAAACCTAGGAAATTAGTAAATTATTTTGATAAAATATTTAGCACATTTTCAAGAAAGATATACATTCATAATAAATTCAAACTAAAATCATCTAATTGAAACACAACAGAAAACTAGAAAGATGGCAGGCACCACTTACCCACTTAATCAATATTAACACAACCAATAATAAGTTCTGTTGATATTTTATTCCTCTTGATATGATTCAATGAAAAACACTCACCTCTTGGGTATTATTCCCCCAAAACCATAATCCCCAGTCTAATCCTCAGAAAACAGTCAAGTTGAGGGCCTTTCTACAAAACACATATCCATTCCTCCTCAAAATTTCCCATCATGATTGGAAAGACCAAGAAACTTTCACAGATTGGAGGAGACTAATGCATGGCTGCTAAATGCAACATGACATTCTGGATTGAATCCTGGAACAGAAAAAGGATGTGAGAGCTAAAACTGGTGAACTCTGAGTAAAGTCTACAATTTATTTATTTATTTTTAAAGGTTTTATTTATTTATTTATGAGAGACACAGAGGAAGAAGCAGAGATATATGCAGAGGGAGAAGCAGGCTCCCTGCGGGGAGTTTGATGTGAGACTCTATCCCAGGAACCCACGATCGCGAACTCAGCCAAAAGCAGACGCTCAACCACTGAGCTACCCAGGCGTCCCATCACCATAGCTTTGTCATAAGATGTTCCCAGTAGGGAAAAAACCGAGCAATTTCTGGAGATACTTTGAGTTGTTATAACTGAGGGTTGCTACTGTTGGAGGCCAAAGACACTGCTAAAATCCTACAATGCACAGAAGCAGCCAACAAGAAAGAATTATCTGAACTGAATTGGTGATATTGCTAAGTTTGGTAAATTCTCATGCAATGATGTTTTATTTATTCTGTACCTCTTAATGAAGACCATTGGAAATGGCTCTCTTTATGCTGACAAGGCCAGTGATATACCTTCACTCTCTTACCCAGAATTTCCAAAATTCTACATTCCTTTGTCATTATCTATCAAGAATAGTTCCACTCTATCCCATAGGACAACACATTGGATTATTGCATTAGTGATAATTTGATCATTGAACTAGGTGATGAGAAAGTAGCAAATGCTTTTGACATGTTATTAAGACAGGTGCAAATCAAAGGGTTGGTAGGAAACAAATTCCACAAGACCTCAGGAAGCTGTTATTTTAGTGAACCATTAGGAGTTCAGTGATCTAGGGCAAGTTGAGATATCCTTTGAAAATGAAGGATTACATCTTTCCTACTATGAACAGAGAAAAACAATGGCTAGTAGGCTTGTTTGGATTTTGAAGGAGACATATACCTTATTTGAACATTCAGTCCAATCCTCTTACTAAGTAACCCCCAAACCTACTGGTTTTGAGTGGTGTCTTGAATAA
Organism: Vulpes vulpes; assembly: GCF_048418805.1. Taxonomy (NCBI): domain Eukaryota; kingdom Metazoa; phylum Chordata; class Mammalia; order Carnivora; family Canidae; genus Vulpes; species Vulpes vulpes. The sequence goes on along the minus strand of NW_027325701.1, from coordinate 175,022 downwards.
GAGAAAGATATGCAGCATATCCAGGCTGCCATGTGGTTTGCTCAGATATCTGGGTCATGTGAATCACAGCTCTCATGATGCTTCAGGTATATATGGGAGGTGGTGGCGTGTGGAGTCATTAGCAGACCTCCATGGGAATCATAGCAAAGAAGCTGAGGATTTCTGAATAATGCTCTGCCATCTTTTATAAATAACTCTTCTAATTTTGAAAAGTAGCTCAGATGCTACTAGGCCTTATTAAAGACTGAACACTTAACCGTGAGCCACCAGGTTCCCATGTGATCTGAGTTTCTCATAAGGAACTGAGTGATACCTGATTATAGAGCTTAACCACTTCTACCTTGAAAGGGATTGCATTTTGTTCTCACTGGAATAAGTATTTATTCTGTGTATGGAATTGCCTTCTCTGCCCACAATGAGTGGGCAATTGACTTACAAATGCTTTATACGCCATCATGTTTTTCCACACAGCATTGCTCGTGAATAAAGAACTTACCAAATAACAAATGAAGTGAGGCTTTTTAAAAATTCTGTAAATAATTTTGTAGTTCTGTAATACATTTTGTAATATAAATTGCAATCAGCCCTATATTTATGCAATTACTAAAACTTTTAAAAATATAAGCTAAAATGTACCTATTGTAAGCCCTCAAATGAGCTTTAACTTGATAATATACAAGGCTATTTGGCTATATATTTCTAACTTATACCAGGCCCCAGAAATATAGATAAATCATAACCCCTGCTGCAAAGAAACTAATAGAAAAATGTATAGAAATTCCAGGAATTAAAAAAAAATATATGCAAAGTACTGAAAATAATAGCTTTCACAAAACATTTTACAGTTAATACTCTTCTATTATATGATTATGCCTTAAATGTCAAATACTATTTTAGGCACTTTAATGTATATTAGCTAGAAGAAAGAGCCTTCTGTCAATAAAACAACTTCAGACTGTCACATGAAACTAACTGCTTGGTCTCCAGAGCTAATATTATTGATCTCTGGATCTAATTTTATTATGTGATTTATAAACACTTACATATGGCTTATTATTTGCCAAGCACTGACTTCAGCTCCTTACAAATATTTACATTGATTTAATATAATTGTTAATTTGAATTATATCAAATTATCCTGATGATTCAGCTCATTAAATAACATAGGGACAACAACACTGTAGGATGGTGGGAAAAATGTGTACTAATTTAGCCTTTGGGGAGGGTCTCTGGTACATCATCAAATCATCCATCTTAGAGGTTGCCTCATACCTGTGTCCTATTAACTTCATTCACATCTTCCATTCCTTCTCCATTTCTTTGAAACACAAACATCAGGGACATATATATGGTGGTCTTTCCATTTTGAAAATTGGCACCTGAGATTTCTGAAGACAATTTTATATATCAAACTCTACTTTATTGATTCCCACCAGCATGATTCAATATAGGAGAAATACATAATTTGGAAATTCCTATTAAATACACATTTCAAAGATTATTTATTTGAGAAAGACAGAGCAGAGTGAATGAGAGGACACAAGTGGAGGGGAGGTATAGAGGGATAGGGAGAGGCAGGCTCCCCACTGAGTAAGGGAGCCCGATGGGAGGCTGGATCCAGGACCTTGGGGTCATGACCTGAGCCAAAGGCAGATGCTTAACTGACTGAGCTACCCAGGAGCCCCAGTGTCCTGATTTTGAAATGGGAATAATGAATTTCCTGCATGTTCATGGGGTCTTTCAAACTCCTATCCCCAAAAGGAGTTTTGATGTAAAAGTAGAAAAGATTTTAAAAGGCTTAGCGAAAGCTTCCATACATTATACCAGAAAAGAATGCAGAGTACACAGGAAGTAAATTTGTACACAGGTGCACATGCACACATACTTCCAAATTGTATTTTGATGGATAAGCCACTAAGAAATTGAACAATTATAAATATAAGCATAATTCTTGATGTATTTTATCTTTGCAATGTTTTCTCACTGTACTGTGTATTCTTACCATCCAGGAAAATCTTATTAATCAAGTAAAACTGTGTATATTGAGGGGCTCAGATCATGATCCCGAGGTCCTGGGATCAAGTCTCCTGCTGGTCTCCTTGCTCAGCGGGCAGTCGGCTCCTCCCTCTCCCTCTGCCCCTCTCCTTCACTCATGTGTCCTCTCTCTTTCTCGAAATAAATAAAATCTTAAAAAATAAAAATAAATAAAAATCAAGACACTTAGTTGACTTCAAAAAGAAATTAAAACTCATGGTGGAGGAATGGTATCAATCTTGAATGAATTAGTGTGACTGAGGGGACCATGAGACAGACTGGAAATGTTTCTCTTCTCTGTTCACAGAGAATGTTCACAGAATCATTTGTTCTATGGCCAGCACTGAACTTGCAGAAACAAAACAAAACAAAACAAAAAGAAAGTAAAATTGCAAAGTTCAGAGAATCTCAAGAACACCAAATTAAAATTCAAATGAGCGGATCCTAAAAGTTTGCTTTTTTTCCTCTGTATTTTTAAGATGAAACAAAACCCATATTTCTATCTAGTTCCCTTCCCTAGGGTGGCTTCTCCCTTTTCTTCAGAGGGTATTCATATCTATTACTGCCAGGTGCTGATAAAGTTTTGATTTTTCAAAAATTGAGATCTTTCATTCAGCAAATGGCATTGAACCTTACGAAGACCCTAGCAATAACCACTGTTGCTGCATGGTTTTTTTTTTTTTAAGTTCTTAGGTTTTTATACCTTACTCATGAGCACAACACATGATATACTTCCTCCAGGTAAATCTGGATAAAAGAATAAATGTTTGATGTAAGAATTGAATTCAGTGTAAGCAGACACCAAGCAATTATATTACAGAAGAAGATAAGTATGGAAAAGTAAAAGCAGTATACACATAAAGCTAAAGTGATTTTACAAGGTAAATTAAATATATATTTGCATCACATTGACCTACATTACCCTTCCCTACAATCTGAAAGTCTAGTTTTTTAGTCAGGTGATATGGAAAAAATGACAAATGTTTTCCTGTTTTCAAAACCATCTAAATATTACACTAAAATTCCCTAATCACTATTCATTTTTCAAAAATACTAACAGTAAGAAGGTAAAAAAAAACTGTTCCATAAAAATGACAGGAAAATTGAGTTGATTTCATGTAATTGAGTAATTAGAAGATACAATTTTCTGAACAAGAAATTCACAATCATTATAGTAATCTGCTGATGGTTCTTCCTCTTTTCTCATTCTTAAATTTTGGGTGATTAGAAAATCTAAAGTAAGCCAAAGGAAAATGATATTTTGAATACTCCAAACCAGATTTAAAGTTTGCATTCCAGGTACTAAATTTCTTGGATTTTGTCCTGCATTGAATTGCTTATTTCTGTCAAATTCAACATTAGAAGACAGAAATCCTGAAATCAGGGATCCCTGGGTGGCCCAGCGGTTTGGCGCCTGCCTTTAGCCCAGGGCGCGATCCTGAAGACCCGGGATCGAGTCCCACGTCGGGCTCCCGGTGCATGGAGCCTGCTTCTCCCTCTGCCTGTGTCACTGCTTCTCTCTCTCTCTCTCTCTCTCTCTCTGTGACTATCATAAATTTAAAAAAAAAAAAAAAGAAAGAAATCCTGAAATCACCACTCCTACCAATTCTCTCCAACTGTTTCTAAGATTGCAAGAAAAAAATTTAGAATCCTTGGGGATGGAGAAAATGACAGGATTTGCTGATAGTAAAAGCACATAGCATGCAGCACACTTACACAAGAGTCTTGTTATAGTTTGAAATAGTCACAAATCTAAAATCTAAATATTAATTGAAGATAAAATGACATCATATACTTTAGGATATTTGTGCAGGGAAATATTGTAGATCAGTGAAGTTTTATAAATTTACCAGCTACATGAATTTATGACTAAACTCCAAAATGTGATGCTAGAAAAATAAGAGTTGGGGCACCTGGGTGACTCATTTGGTTAAGCATCTGCTTTGGGCTCAAATCACGATCCTGGAATCCAGGGATCAAGCCCAACATTGGGCTCCCTGCTCCTCTTTTCCCTCACCCTCTTGGTTGTACTCTATCTCTCTCTCTCACTCTTTCTCTTAAATAAATAAGTAAATAAAATCTTTATTTTACTTAATTTTTTTTTAAAAATATTTATTTATCTGAGAGAGAGAGCATGAGCAGGGAGGAGGGGCAGAGGGAACAGCAGACTCCTCACTGAGCAGGGATCCTGATGAGGGGCTCCATCCAGGACCCTGGATCATGACATGAGTCCAAGGCATACACTTAACTGACTGAGCCACTCAAGTGCCCATTAAATAAATAAACAAAAATATTTTTTAAAAGAGAAAGAAAACTAAAAGTTGCAGAAGTATACATACAGCATCAGAGTATTTTTATGAAATTCAAAGCCATGCAAATCAAAACTACATGCCTATTAATAATAATACATATAGAATAAAGTTAGCTTATGTAAATAGCCCAGATTCACAATAGTGATTACTAGAAAGATATGCAAAGGAATTGGGGAGAGGTATATGAAATGTTTCAGTTGCATTTGCGATTATTCTTTCTTTGGTTAGATTGGAGATATTATCATTTGTTATATATTTTTCATACAATAAAATAATGATTTTTTAAAAAATAGAAAATACAACAAAATTAGGTAAATTAAACATCTAAGAATGGGCAAACATATGCTAGGATGTGTCATGCCACTAACTTCTGGATCTTGACTAATGATGGACATGGACAAATGAAGGGTTCTTTTATATGGTAATTGAATATGAGAATCATGACAGCCAGCCAATATGACATTTTATACTTGTTACCATTCTTTAAACTACATTTTGTCTTTTATATTGTCTTACTTTAATTACCCACTGAATTGATTAGTCTCAGCCTCATTTATCAAAAAATATAAAGTAATATACAATATTCTTCCCTCATGGAAAATAAATTCACTAGCTTCTTGAAATCACAAAGTTTCACTATCCTTACAGCACTAAACTCTAATACCTTGAGGGGAGAGTCGTCCTCTTCATGGTCCAAGATGGTGGTTGTAATACAAATAATCACAACATATACTAGTACAAAGAGGGAAGAAGGGGAGTTGTTTTAAGGATATTTTCTAGAGTGTGCAAGCAGTGTTTCTACTTGTATAAGAAACTTGTCACTTGACGACTAGATCTTCAATGGAGCCTGGGAATTATCGTCCTTAAACCAGGCATATGGCACAGCACATTTGGGATCCATATATTAAAGGTAAGGTGAGAATGGGATATATAGTTGCATTCTCAGACATGAAAAAACATACATCCATATCTTCTGGTTATTTATTGCTCTATAATAATCTATTTCAAAATTACTGGATTAAAGCAACAATTCTTTATATTCAAGATCTATGAGGCAAGAGATTGAGTAGGGCTCATCTGAGTGATTTTTCTACTCCAGGAATCAACTGGAGTCACTCGGTGTACTCAGCTGGCCCCTAGGCTAGTCTGAAGAGTTCACAAAGGCTTTATTCATTTCTGAGCCTTGGGGAGCATGATCTGAAGATTGGGCTGAGTTGGTCCACTTCCCTTCTTCATGAAGCCTCATGATTTCTTTACATTATCTCTCCAGTGGGTAGGTGCTCTCTTACATGGTAGCTTAGACTACAAGAGTGAGTATTCTATGAGAAAGGAAGTAGAAGCTGCCAGACTCTTAATAATTAGGCCTTGAAGCTGGCACAACATCCCATCAGATGCAAGAGGGGAGATATGGGGTATTGATGCTATCTTAAATTAGAGGGATTATCAAAGAATGGGTGACCATCTAAAATCTGCAACTTCATCTAACAAAATTTTCAGTTTTCAGGGTTGTTTTATTTACCCGTAAAATCTGTATCATTTTTGGTTGAATTGGAAAAAAATCAGGTTTAAGAAATACCCTGGGAAGGCTTTTCTAGATACAGGTTACTGATAAAGAACCAAGTTATGGTTGTAACTACACTGTAGATTTTTCTTTTTTACAATTTAAATTGAAGTTCTGGAAGAAATTACCAACTTTTAATACTATATTTACAGTGTTAAAGTGGTTTTTTAAGTAATAATAATTTAGTCTCTTCCTTTGAGTTTGAGTGAAACATTCTAGCTCCATACCTTTCACAATATTTTCTGAACACTGCACAACTGCATGTTTGGGGTATATGTGTGTGTTTTCTATTTTAGGAAGAGATTAGGGTAAAGGAACAGGTAAGTGAGCCCACATTTGCTTGTTATTAATTAGAAAGAATTTGATATTTTCTTTTCTTCTAGAATGAAAATAAAATTTTAGACTTCTAATTTGGTGTCATACAAAAAAAAAATAGAGAAGACTTACCAGTGTCAACCAAAACCATTATAGCTCCATGGATACTTCATAAAGTATATATACTTATTACTTTATAAGTAATAAAATAAGAAAGAGGCCTTTTCTGGAAATTTTATTTGGATATCTTGAATTTATCTTTAAACTTTCAAATTTTTATTGGAGATCATATGTGCTTATAAAGGCTATTAGTCCCTTTTTCAAAAAACTTCATTTTGAAGTAATTTCAAACTTACCAAAAGGTTAAAAATATTACAAATAACTTCCATATCCTTTACCCAGTTTCTCCAAATACTAATGTCTTTATAAAACCATATTACAGTTATCAAGACCCAGGCAATTAACAATAATAAGATATTAACTAATCTATATGCCCTATTCAGATTTATTTTTTGTCCTATTTATGTCCTTTCTGTGGTCCAGGAGTCCATCAGGATCATATATTTTATTTAGTTGTCACCTCTCCTGAAAGTCCTCCAAATCTGTGGACAGTTTCTAGCCTTCTTGTCTTTCATGATTTCATGTCTTTCATGACTTTGATGCTTTGGAAGAATATTCACCAGTCATTTCGTGTATTGTCCCTCATTTGGGTTTGTCTGATATCTTCTCATGTTTATATTTAAGTTGCATTGTTTTGCGAAAGTGCCAAGTAGTTCTGTGCCTCTCCATTGCATGACATTAAGAGGTACATGGTATTTATAAGTCTCGTTATAAGGGGCACCTGGGTGGCTCAGTGATTTAGCATCTGCCTTTTGCTCAGATTGTGATCCCAGGGTCCTGGGATCAAGTCCCATATCCAGCTCCCTGCATGGAGCCTGCTTCTCCCTCTGCCTATGTCTCTGCCTCTCTGTGTTTCTCATGAATAAACAAAAATAGGATCTTTAAAAAAATGTATCTTGATATCATATACTAGTACAATAATTACTATTAGTTTATTATAATTATTTTCTCTTTATAATTAAAAAGCATTTTGTAGGGAAGCACTTCGATAGTGAAGCAGAAGAGTGAAGTTCTTGTCTCACTGAGGTAAAGACTGAATCTCGCAAAGGAGATGAGCAAAGAGACAGAGATTTACTAAGCGAGAATACAGAAAAAGCTCTCAGGAATGAGAGGGTTTCAACTAGGTTGCCGATGAGGGCTCTTCGCTCTTCATCTCTGGCCGTTTATTAGGACTTTACCAGGAAACTTGTTGGTGGAACTGGACATGGTGCTTATACATTGTGTGAGAGTTTTCATTTCTGTGACATCTATGATCTATAGATATGGGTTGCTAGGTCTGGTTAATCTTTATAGTGAAATTTCCTTTGAGGCTTGATTAGTTTTTGTGGTTATTTTTATTTTCTGTGGCTACAATGTAATTATCAGGAAAAACATTTTAACCCTACTAACTGGGATAGGTGGTCTAAATTTTCCTTATCTCTGTTTTTGTCCGATCTTCCTACCTGAAATTCCCTCAGAGTCTGGTTGAGGCCTCTATTCTTTCCCTGCCTAAAGTTTCATCCTTTCTCTATTCAATAGTATGCAGATACCCTGTTTCTCATTATACTTTTGCTCACAAATGTTGGCATTCATCAATAATTCTGCAAAAGTTATCCTATGGTAATGCCAAAATATGATTTTTATTTCCATTATTCTTTATATATGTATTAATTGGAAATACTACCAGTTAATCCTGGATTTTATTTTCCACTCTACTGTGGCTTTGTGAAAGCAGTTATTAACATTATTTAGAAAATAATCCTAAAGTTTCCATTTTTTCCCCACTCTGCTTTGGTTAGCTATTGTTAGCATTATTCTTATCTATGTGTTATTAAGGCCATTTTGTAGAGGAGTTTGTTTGTTTTTTTTGTTTGTTTGTTTTTGTTTTTTGTTTTGTTTTGTTTTACTTTCTTCTTTTTTTTTATAAGTTTGGTTTTTGTTGTTTTTTTTTTGTAGGGAAGTATTGAGAATATCCCCTCCCCCTTCTCCCTATCTGCCTATTCTTCTTCTCTAAAACTTTTTATTTTTCATAAACATCCTTTTTATTTTTCTACCTATTGCCCATTACTGTATCACCTCCGTTATGGTGAAGATATTAACTATAATATAAGGGCTTGGATATGAAACTATTTGAAGAAAAATAAACTAATTAACAGAACAGAAGAAAATAATATTTTACTTTGGTTTTATTTCCTGAGCTAGAAAATTGACACATTAAGGAAATGAGAGAAAGCTGCTTGAGCCAACAGAAACTATTAACAAACGCTGTTCTCTTTTGGTTCTATGGCCCCCAGAAAAACAGGTTGGAAGCAAAATTCAAACCAACGAGGAGACTAGTAGGAAAGGAATTAAGTAAACAAGTTCCACAGAGTAACTGTTCCCTAAAGGGTTTTTAAAACAGAAGAATTTTAACTGGATCTTGAAATAAATGTTCCTGACATTGTTTGAACAAAAGGAGAAGTGGCCCTCTGGCCACAGATCCAGTGATCTGAGGAGACTGGGATGTGTCACTTAGGAATTCCACAAACAAAAGCAAAGTGAGGCTGGGAAGGTTGTAAAGAGGAATGGCTGGGGTGATTGCTGAGGATCAAAGGATGGGGTAGTTGAAAAATGATTTCAATTCGAAAATTTAAAAAGACTTGTAAATTAAGTTTATTTTCATCTGAAGGATGGTCATGAAGTATATTACATGAGAGAATTGCCAGAGTCAAGCTCATCTCAAGAGAGAAAACAAATTTTTTTTTTTTGAAAACAAAATATTTTTAGAACTAATCCTTCTGGGTCTCCTGTTACCATAGATAGATGATAGGAACAATTTATTTTGTAATCTCTCTGATAAAGTTAAGTAGCTCAATAAACTGAGTCACAACTAAACCTTGGCCCTGTCCTTAACCTTTACATACCTCTAGTCCTTCATCTGCACAATCTAAATAACAAATGATTTGCACATTAACTAGTCCACGTCTGCAAAGTGCTCCAGACTCCAAAATAAAGCTGCCGTCTAATCCCAGAGATGGTGGCATGTGGGAAGTAACAACTGATGTCATCTATGGCTCAAGTGCCTTTGATCCTGTACAACTTGGTGGACCAGCTTGATCCCAACCTATGCAGGAGACCAAGGAGGAATAAAAGGAGGCTTTCTTGCTTTTAAACCATTGTGCACTCTAAATCAATTTTTCAGAACACTATATCCCACTCCTTAAGTATTTCATCATGCACTCCTTTAAAGTAATTCTCAAATTGTTCCTCCCTGAACATGTTGAGACGTCTTATCCAAAGAAAACAGTTTTGTGATTAAGAGTATTAGTAAGCCCTGAGCAAACTAATTTACATTTCTAAAAAGACTCAGATTTGTGACTTTGGTCATCAAACCTAACAAAAGCTATCTCACATACTCTTTTTTTTGTTTTTGTTTTTAATCTTGCATTTGGTAGGTATAATAGTGATTCCATTTTCATGGAAAATAAAAGTGAGGCACAGAAGCTAAGCAATTTGCCCCAGGTCATGCATGTAGAGAGTATAAAGGCCAGGATATGGATCCACAGGTATAATATAATCTAATTAATCCAATTAAGTTACAGCAGTTTTCTTTCGATATTTTTCATTTATACGTTAGATATTTTCTCTGCCATTTATGAAAGAAAAACACGTTTGTTTAACTCATTTCCCTTAAATATTTATCACTTGATCAAATGTGAATTCATAGTAAATTAACTTTGTAAAATCCAGGCTAAAATTGTTTCTCAATGGAAAAAGTAAAATGCTGCTTAATAAGTGGTTAAGCCTGAGCAATCTGGGAGGAGGGCCAGGACTGAGTGAGGAGAGAGGACAAAGGGGACAGGCATGCCATACCTGCTACCCAGAGAGAGCATAGCAGTAGTGTGAAAAGATATGGTTTGGGAGGGGATAGCTACAACGGCAATGAGCTGGAGTGATAAATGCCTGTACTTGCGATGTGATGTTTTCTTCACTTTTGACTCATGAATTATTCTATGCAGGATATTATTCTAAAATGCTTTTTCTGTAATTCTATTGAAACTGTATGTTCCATGGAAATCATGTGAAATCACACATTCACACACAAGCAAGGTATGTCAACCATCATCTCATCATGTAGAGGTAACCTCTATTAATGGTTTTGCCAACAAGCAATAAGAAAGGTTAATATACTGATTGGTGTCTACAACTTAGGAAATTCTCTAGGGCACGTGATAATATTCGCAAATATCATGGCAAATGTTAGTGGTAAAGTACAGAAAGACAAAGCAACAAGACCAATACTGACACAGGAACTTGAGAACTTAAAGTTTGGATCACCTAATAGTCTCTTATCAATGATACATTTACTAATTTTGATAATTGTGCCAAGAGAATGTCCTTGTTCATAGAAAGTGTCTGCTAAAATACTTAGTGGTAAAGGGGCATAAAGCCTCTAGCTTAATTCTTGAATAGTTCAGGAAAATGTATTATGTATATATACAAATATAGAGAGATGGTGAAAAAATAAGTGAGATAAAAATGTCAATAATTAGTGAACCTGGATAAAAGATATATGGGAGTTTTTGTACTATTCTTGTAACTTCTCTGTAAATTTGCATTATATCAAAATAAAAGATCAAAAAAAAATTTTTGGACCACCTGACCAGGTAATGAGATTTAGATCACTTCACTAAATAAGACACTGACTGACCCTAAAGTATGCGCAAGATGGCTGATGGAAAACGGATGTTGTAAATACCAACAACAACTATGTGACCAGCTACAGAAATGAGAACAAAGGAAGATGCATGCCCCTCTTTTACTTTGACAAGTATTTATTTGTATCTCTTTACCAATTTGTTCTCTCTCCTTGCCATTCCTATACTCTCTAATATAAGATGTGTGATTAGTGTTAAATTCGGTAATTCAGTATGACAGTTACACAGTACCAAATGGGGATTGGAACTAAAAAATAAGTAAAGCACCATCACTCAGAGTAAGAAAAATAATACATGGAACTACCGACAAACTGAAAAACTTAATAAACCTATAATCAAGTCATACTTTGTAAAGAATTGTGAGGTTACTGACTGAAATCAAATAGATTAAGATCCAATTCAGGTTTTGAGATGGTACCACCATCAAAAGAACCACTTGGCTGAACCAAGAGACTAACCTTCCTCCATCCTGTCCAAGACTTAAGACAGCTTTTGAGATGCCCCTACTTCGAAACTTCTGTTAACAGGAGGCAGGTTAAAAGATCTCTGCATTCTTCCAAAATAGCATATTTTCCAATGTCTTCTCATCTATGATTAAAAGAAATAATATCTTTCAGATGATGGAGTCAAAAGCCATAGAGAACCATGGATTTGGGAGTTAGTCCCAGGGAGCAGAACTGGAGTTTAACCAAGGAACGTTGCCCATCCTTAGGGTAGGGCTCTCATATTTTCAAAATGGGACTCTACAGAATTACTGTGTACTAGGGATGGCCCTGTGCCTCTGCTGTTCTTTCTGTAAAGGAGTCTTTATTGTGGTTTTCTGTATTTGTTCAACCCTTGTTTTTATGAGTGTGTGTGAAGGGAAATAGAAAAATTGTCTTTATACTTAATGAGTCTACAGATAAAGAGGATCCACATAGAGAGAATGTTATGATTATCACTATATCCTAAAACTGGGACCTTTGAGTTGGGTTAACCTTTGGGAAGGGGTTGAGTATATTTTATGTGTGTGGGAAGTAAAGCAAATATGTTTAATTAAGAGGGCAGCTGTAATAGATCGTATTAGTGTCAAAGTATCACCTCTCCTACTGAGCCTATCCTTACAGGATGTCAGGCTTAGCCAAGTAGCAGTTTGGGGCCAAGAAATACTAGTAAAAATGATGTGTATTATTTCTGGGAAGTTTTATAAAATGTCAAGTGGATCTGTCATTGCTCTTTCCATTGTGCCAAGACTATCCTAGATAGTGGCTATTCATCTAGCCTGGGTCCTTAAGTGGAGAGAAGTAGAGTAGAATGACAGGCAGTTGTTAGCCAATATGTAACAGCCATGAGAAGCAAACCTATATTGGTGTCTGCCACTGAGATTCTCGTAGAGTTTATTACTACTATGTAACTTAGCAAAATCTAACCACCACACTGAAAAATTACTGAGAGATAATCAATTTCTATTATAACAGGGAGTAAAGCTAGTACTCATGGTGATAATCATTGAGCTTGAAAGCAGATATGCTATTTGTCCACTAATTTAACAAACATTTATTGGAAATACAACCATGTTCTGGAAACTGTGTTATTAGCACTGTTTTTGGTGCCCAGGAATGCATGTGATCAAGCTTTACTTATTGTGAAATGTTGAAAATTAAAGATCTGGGACAAAAAGAAAAATAGTTTTGGAGGAATTATATACAAAAAATTATTGCTTACTTTTGGTCACCATATGCCTGTGTGAACCAAGTATGAAAGTATGTAAAGTATTCAAGAACAGAATTAAAAATCTGTCATTAAATCTGGTAGTTATTGGGGAGAAACATTCAAGATAAGGAGTTTACAGAACATCTGACGGAGAATACAAGAGTTTTTTTCTTCTAGTCTTTGAAATTCCATGGATCACATGAATATACTTGAGTTTAGTAAGTCCCAAGGAAACAGAGCCATGAATTTCCATCATCTAGCAAGCATTTTGGCTGCAGGTAAACCCAATGGCATCTCTAATTCTTGCACTAACAACCCTTTGAAAGAGGCAATAAGCAGAGAGGGCCCAAATGTGATGTAAGACACCTCACATGTGTAGAAATAATGACGGCAAATGCCTTAAGGAATGTGAGATAAGTGGACATCACAGCACAGATACCAGTTATTTTATTAAATTTAGTGAATCCTGAAGAGGAATATGTATATGGCCCAAATTCCATGTACTTGTATTAGTTCATTTACCTAGGAAAGTGATTTAAATGGCTAAAATATAAACTTACATAAGGCAACAAACCAAAATCTTTTGATTTTGGAAAAAGAATTGTTAAGAAAATAGGATTTTATAATAGGGATGATACTAAGGAAATTGTAGACAAAGCTACTAGGTAAGTTGCTGGGACTTCAATATAAACTGCAGAGACAAATTTTCTGTGTGGATTGAGATAGAGAACTGAGGGATTCTAGAAGAGAGGAGCCAATCTAATTGACTTAGAAAAACACTCATGTTTTTCAGAACAAAGAACTCTCTGAGAGGAATTTTACAAATTCCATTACTGTAAACAAAGTAGCATCAAGAAAAGAAATTCTCAAATTTAAAAAAAAAAATTGATAATTTATTCAATAATGTAGTTTGAGGAGTGTTTTTGAAGTTTTTTTCTATTTCAACTTTTCATTTTAAACTAATTTTAGACTTAAAGAAAAGTTACAGAAATTGGGAGTTGTCATATACCTCTTCCCCAGTTTCTCCTCAAGTGAACATCTTGCATTGTCATAGTCTAATTATGAAAACCAGGAAATTAGGGTCACCTGGATGGCTCAGTGGTTGAGCATCTGCCTTCAACTCAGGTCATGATTCCAAGTTCCCTGGATGGAGTCCTGCCTCGGGCTCCCTGAATGGAGCCTGCTTCTCCCTCTGTCTGTGTCCTGGCCTCTCTCTGTGTATCTCTCATGAATAAATAAGTAAAATCTTCAAAAAAAAAAAAAAAAAAACAACCATGTAATTAATACTGATATATTACCATCAACTAAAGTATGGAGTTTATTTTATGTTTATTTATTGTGAACCTATTTCCCCACTGATGTACTTCTTCTGCTCTAGAATTATGCTCTAGAATCATCTGCAGGATCTGATATTTTGTTTTGCTGCTATTTGCCCTTCATGTCCCCCAGTCTGCAAAGTTACACACTTTTCCCTTTGTTTAAGGACCTTCACATTTTAAAGAATGAGGTGAATTATTTTGTAGAATTTCCCTCCGTTTGGGTTTTTCTGATGCTTCCTCATGACAGAAGTTAATGTATGTATTATTTGGTAAAACTAGAATAAACATGATACTATGTGCCTCTCAGGCCATCATGTAATAGAAGTCATAATGTTACTGTTTCTCAGTACTGGTGATATTAATTTTGCTGATTTGGCTAAAGTGTTGACTGCAGGGTTTCTCCTCTAAAAAGCTACTATTTCTTTTTCCATGTAAACACTTTCTGGTGGCACCAGGGTGGCTCAGTGGTTGAGCAGCTGCCTTCGGCCCAGGGCATGATTCCAGGGTCTTGGGATCAAGTCCCACGTCGGGCACCCCATGGGGAACCTGCTTTCCCTCTGCCTTTGTCTCTGCCTCTCTCTCTGTGTGTCTCTCAAGAAATAATAAATAAATAAATAAATAAATAAATAAATAAATAAATAAATAAAATCTTAAAAAAAAAAAAACCTTCTGGAGAGATGTCCTTGGCACTATGTAAGGATACTGCTTCTCTTCAAATTTTTACCCTACACTTTTAGCATCAATAGACTGGTTTGCCACAGTCGTTGTGGTGTTTGTCTAATGGTGATTTTCTATTTTCTTCTCACCTCCTGCATTTATTAATTGAAATTCTTCTGTAAGGAAAAAATATTTCTTGTCCTCTATCTAATTATTCAATTAGTTGCTCATGTCAAAATAAACTCTTGGATATTTATTTTATTATGTGGGTTAAAAACCAATATAATTATCTTTTTTTTCTTCTCAAATTATTTCAGTTTTGGCCCTTCAAACTCCTTCCAGATGGCTCCTACATTTGTTTTAAACAAGCTCACATCTTTCATTAAGTACTTCCAAGATCTGGGTTGTAGGTGTGTTCACTGCTTGTGGGTGTCATTAATTATAGTGCTTTTGGCCACAACCAATAGAGGTAGGAATATATGTGTACACTGACATCTGTATTTCTAGATCTATCTATTTGTATAACTGTTAAAACAATGAGTTTATACTGATATCTGATTCCAGTCGAACATCTCAGTGTTTATTTAGCTTTTCCCCTTTCCTTATATTTAATATCTTTTTCCAAAGATGAGAATTCCAGCTCTCATTGCATGCAATCAATATATTTCCTTTTCATTTTTTTCTTTTAGTTCTAGTACACATGTTATATCATTACATAGTTTTGAAATTGTTAACCTATAACCTATAAAAAACACATTTACTAATTAGATAGGATCATTTGTGTAGTGCTCTTTTTTGCCTTTTTTGCCTTATGGTAAGCAATCAAAGTTACAATTATAAGTTATCAGGTTAGCTGTTTTTTCTGTACTATTTCAATATGATTATTTTATTCATTTGTAATTCAGTTTGGTTCACTTGTACATGTTTCCATGTGACATAAGTTTTCCTCACATAGTTTTTTGGGCTAAGTTTTGAGGAGATGAGATATCTATGAAGCATTACTGTACATCTAAGAATCAGAAATATACAAAAAGATATATTCAGGGTAGAGTTACTCTGTCCTTATCCCTGCTCACACTCCCTTCTCCTTTACAACCACTTCTCATCCACTTTCTAGAAATAAACCATGTCTTTACTTTTTGGTAAAAAAAGTATCATTTTTTATGTTTATTTCACACAAATGAGCAAGTATGTGTATATTTTCTCATATCCCCACATTTCTTTTTTTTTTTTTTTTTTTTTTTTTTTTTTTTTTTTAGAATTTTATTTTATTTTATTTATGATAGTCACAGAGAGAGAGAGAGAGAGGCAGAGACACAGGCAGAGGGAGGAGAAGCAGGCTCCATGCACCGGGAGCCCGACGTGGGATTCGATCCCGGGTCTCCAGGATCGCGCCCCGGGCCAAAGGCAGGCGCCAAACCGCTGCGCCACCCAGGGATCCCTATCCCCACATTTCTTATATGAAAGATAGTACACTATAGTTTCTTTTCTAATTTGGTTTTCTCATTTAAGAATATATCCTACAAATCACTCCATATTAATTCATACAAATCTTCCTTATTCTTTTGTGCATAGTCCTCCATTGTTTAGACCATATTTTATCTAATCTCTTTCCTGTATATGAGTATTAGTTATTTCCAATAGTTTGAAATTACAAATAATGCTGTAACGAATAACATTGTACACAAATGTATTCTTACTACTGGGGGTGTATCTTTAGTGTATGTTTTTAAATGTTTCTGGATTGAAGAGTAAGTGTGTAGGTAGTTTTGTTAAGTATTACCAGATTTTATCAAAAATGTATTTTACTAATTTTCTTTCCCATTAGCAAAATATGAGAGTTTGTTTCCCCACAGCCTCACTGAAAATTTTAATATTACGTAGTTAATTTTTGTACATTAGATACATGATAAGTAGGATCTCGGCATTTTTAAACTATTATTTCTCTAATTATGATAGAATATTTTAAGAACATTTTTTTCTATTTTTTTGTGATTCTTTTAGTTATTTCTTTTTTTTTTTCTCAGTTTCTATCAGGGTTTTGATCCTTTGTCTCTTTATTTTAAAAAGGACACTTTCCTTTGGTCGGTTTTAAATGTTGCAATTTTTCTCTACAAGTTAAGTCAGTTATATTTTTAAATACTGTTTTTTTTCAACCATTTTTATTTTATGTTGTCAAATGCAACAGTCTTTTCAATTAATGCCTTTGAATTTTATATCACACTCACTATGCCTTCCCTATGCAGAAACTAAAGAGAAATTCATGAATGTTTCTTTGTAGTAGATCCATGGCTTCATTCTTTACATTTAGATACCTAATCCATCCGTAGTAATCTCTTATATGATATGAGACAAATTTAATTTTAGCTTTTTCCATATGGCTACCTAGTTGTCTTATCACTATTTATTAACGAGTCAATCTTTACCCTGGTAAACTGATTTGCCAGTTTATCATATATTAAATTTCTATATGTATTTGCATCTAGTTTTGGACTTTCTATTTTATCTATTCTATCTATTCATCTCTATTTAGTTTTAAATTTTTTTCCTCATGCTGATCTTACACATTTCTTGTGAAATTTATGTCTTTATATTTAGTCTTCTTTGTTGCAATCTTAAATGTATATATGAAGACTGTTGACTTTATATGATAATTTTATATCCTGGTCAACTTACTCAATTCATTAATAGTTGAATTAGTTTTAGTATCGATTCTCTGGCGTTTCTATGTATTTTATCATATTAACTGAACATAGAGATCATTTTACTCCTTAAATTGCCCGTTTTTACAACTCTAACTGATTTCTCTTATTTAATTGTCCTGGCTAAGAATATTTCTACTACATTGCCAAATCATAGAGATATATATGAGATATTTAGTAGAGAAATATAATCATATTAAAAGAATATCTCTCCAGTCCCATTTTCTTTATCATTTTCATCATGAATGTATATTGAATCTGTCTAGAACTTTCTCAGTATTTAAGGAGATAATCATGTGATATTGAATTGAGCTAAGATGAAGGAAGCAATGAATGTAGATTAGTGAAAAGATAGGTTATAGAGGAAAATGGAGGGAAGATTGACAAATAGAAAGTCTGATAGAAACCAGTAAACCTGTGCATTATGTAAGTATGAAATGGTTTGTATCAGCACAAAGGACCCATTCTTAATACAGATAAATCTATAAGTTTTTTTTAAATGAGGATTATTTTTCTTCTGTGAATTTCTGTAAGCATAATGAAACAATATTTTATGATGAACTAAGAACCAGTGAAGCAGAGACATTTTTATTCCTCCTGTTGCCATAGAAACAATGAATACTTAGGAATACTTAGGAACAATTACACATGATAACCAACCTGTCATATAGTTTGTGTGACATTTTAGAAGACTCACAGATGCTATAGATTCTTTACTTTCTAAAATAATATCCTACATATTGTATTATTACAAAAAGAGATGATAAATATGTTGATGTTCAGGTAATTCAAGATCTATCTAGTTTTATCTACCAAAATCTATTAATCTAATTAAATGTTAGAATAAAATGGAATTTGGTTTTAAGTACTACCTTAGGTTTTAGGAAGTTTTTTTTTTTCATTTTTGTTTAACATGTTTGATAGTCTCATTTCTTATTAATCAAAAACTTCATAATCAAGGAGAAGCATTTTAGTCTACTTTTGAGCATGTTCCTTCTAGCTGCAGGATTTAATTTTAATTTCTGCTAAATTTGTCCAATAAACCCCTTTCAAAACAGAAATATATATACTTTCAAGAATTCTAATCTAGATATGACTTTTAATAATCCAAAATAAATTAAGATGTAAAATAGCTAAGAACTAGCTCTCATTAAACTAAAATGTCTATGTTTATCTAATATTTAGTCTTGGGAGTTAAATAGTATCTTATGATAAAATCATTATTCCAGTTTAATAGATTCTGTGAAATGTCATGTATGCCTTTGGATTATAAAAAATATAAGTTCTGAAAAGTTTCTAATAGAATGCCTCAATATAGGAAACTAGAATACAAATACGAAGTAAATTTTTCAAATGGGCTGGTTTAGACCTTCAGTAATAAATCAGTTAATAGTAGTGAAGTCATGAAATATTTAAAATACACACAGGTATTGGTTAATAAGCAGGTAGACTGTAAAATGTGGAATCAAAAATGTGAAATTAAAGTTCCCTTAAAAGGCTAGCCTTCAGATACTGTAATTTTGTTTCTCCAAGAATCATAAATATTAACAACCTTGGAAATAGTATTCAGGACTATTAAAAATAATACAATAACAACCAAAAGAATAAAATGTTACTTTCCTTACCAAATAAGAGTGGTATAAATTAGCTAAAAATTTTTAATCAGCTAAAATTTTGATTAAAATATAAAAAAAATTATAAGATCAATGACAAATCACAGACTTCAAATACTTTTCTCTTTTTTTCTTAAAGATTGTATTTATTTGAGAGAGAGAGAGAGAGAGACAGAGCACAAGCAGAGGGAGCAGGAGACAAAGGCAGAGAGAGAAGTAGGCTCCCCACAGAGCAGGAAGCACAATGTGGGGCTCAATTCTAGGACCCTGAAATCACAATCCGAACCTAAGGCAGACTTAGGTTCTGAGTGCCCCTTGAATAATTTTCTATTATCTCCAACATTTTCTACTTTTGAGAGCTGTAATTTCAAATTTTTAACTTCAACTCTTGGTATTATTATTATTATGTCACCAGGTCAAGATGCTGATAAATGACTAATGCCTTCTGCTGCACATGAAAAGTAATATAATGCAATGACATATCAAAGTAATTTTTTATTCCAAGCTAGAAATTTACAGTAAAAATTAAAGTTAACAATACATTAAAATGTCCAGTTCATTAGAATATATCACAGCCTCCGAATTATCTTTCTATAAAAATGTTTCAAAAAGGTACTATTACCAACCTTGTATCTTTATCTGAAATTTTAATAAAAACAACAAGAAGAAAGACAGGAGGGAAGAAAGGAAAGGAGAAGGAAGAGAAGAGACAGAGAGGAAGGAAAAGGAGAGACAGAAGGAAGGAAGGGAGGAAGGAAGGAAGGAAGGAAAGAAGGAAGGAAGGAATCTAAAGAAAGAAAGAAAAGAATGAAAGAAAGAAAGAAAGAAAGAAAGAAAGAAAAAGAAAAAGAGAAATTGTGTACTTTGACCACAAATAACTAGACCAGATGTCAGCCAGAAGTTGCTGTATCTTCAAATAAACCTAAACATTTGGATCACTTTCACAGCTGATGCAGGGTAAATTCCAGGAAACAGGCATACATCCAAAAGAGTGCTTCCCTCTACATCACACCTCATATAACATTTCAGATATCCCAAACATGGAACTATGGTAGTGGCTAACAATGCTAGAATACTTGGGTAGGAACATTTTTCACCATGATTACCATTTTTTTAGGTAGATGATTCTAAGGTAGATTATTTAGATTAGTATTTCTACTTTCTTTAACATATTCCCATGGGGAAATTAAAAAAACAATGATTCTGGTAATATGTTCACAAATACCTCTATCAGGATGTAGTTACTCTATAATTTTAAATTTTCCAAAATAAATTATGGGAGAGAAATTTCCCCGTGTCATTTCTGGCACAATAATGCATGGGAAATAATTCTGAACCTGTGACAACAGAATTTAAATCTGTGATTAATTTTGTTAATTTAAATAAGTAATAGGTAAACATAAAGTTAAGAATATTTCCATTCTTTTTTTTTCCCAGACTTTTCAATAAGTCTTCCTCTTTGGGTATCCTAAAAGAAGAAATTCAGATGTTTGCTCATTTTTTTTATTCAGAACAAACTTAGTTGGGAAATGTAAAATGTGTCTTAGCATTACAAACCAATTTGGTCACTGATTCCTCTTGAAGAGAGGGTAGGTAGTAGTGATTAAGAATGTGAGCACTGGAATGAGGATGTCTTAACTACTAGCTTGACTCTGCTTGACTCTTAATGAAGTTCATCAAACATCTATTTGAATAGTTCCCCTATTTCTATGATTGGATTATTGGTGTCCAAGGACTACAATGGGTGTAAGATCTGGAATCAGACTGTCCAGCTCTACACTGACCAGTTGTGTAACTTTGAGCAGTCTATGTGTTACATCCTTCATCAGTTAAAAAAAAAAAAAAAAAAAAAAGGAAAGAGAAAGAGAAAGAAAGAGAAAAAAAGAAAAGAAAGAAAGAAAGAAAGAAAGAAAGAAAGAAAGAAAGAAAAAAAATGTGTTTTATGTATGTACCTATCTTATAGGACTATTATGAAGACTGAATGAGATAATGTATGTAAATTTAGCACAGTACCTGGCATACTACAGGTATTTGCAACAAATAATTAATTTTATTACTGTTTGTCAAACTGACAATGAAAGATAGCTTTAATAGAAAGCCAAGTTAAGCTGTTAAAGTACTTTATGTAAGGTTGAAATTTAAAACTGCTCACAGAGAAGCTCTAGAAACTTTGGAAAACTCACAAAATAAAGAACCATCTTTATGATCCAGCCTATTTTGATTGAATTATTATTCCCATTGGAAGCCACTAATATCCACCAATGTCTTTGCAAAGTAGAGTAGCAATGGACAATAGTATATGGGCATCTGGCATTGCTCACCCACAGTCTCTAAGGTGGAAAACATTATGAAAAACTGAACTACTACAATAGGTACCTGCTCT
This sequence comes from Vulpes vulpes, assembly GCF_048418805.1. Taxonomy (NCBI): domain Eukaryota; kingdom Metazoa; phylum Chordata; class Mammalia; order Carnivora; family Canidae; genus Vulpes; species Vulpes vulpes. The sequence continues at coordinate 153,638 of NW_027325701.1, read as the reverse complement.
GTTATGTGCTTACATTCTTTCTCATCACCACACCTGTATGGCTCTAACTCTATGGAATGGAAAGTTGTTGCCACCAGCATGAACCTTGAGCAGGGTTTTATGTTGCCACCTGACAGCTCCTGGAAATTCATGGGTGAAACTTGCCTTGGGTGAGAGCTTGTATGGTCTTATTAGGATTGTTTCTTTCTTTCTTTCTTTTCTTTTCTTTTTTTTTTTTTTTTAGATTTTATTTATTTATGCATGAGAGACACAGAAAGAGAGGCAGAGACCCAGGCAGAGAGAGAAGCAGGCTCCGATGTAGGACGATGTAGGACTTGTGTAGGACTTGATCCCCAGTCTCCAGGATCAGGCCTGGAGCCTAACGCAGACGCTCAACTGCTGAGCCACCCAGGTGTCCCAAGGATTATGTTTCTTTACAGACAGTCAAAACAAATTCTGCCTTTGTAAGCTATTCATTGTGTCTGCTCCCCTTTGTCTACTGATTTGGTTGTTTTTCTATTATATATGTGAATGATGCATATATTTTAAGAAGGTATGTTTTTGTGTATTTGATACATGTTTTTTCAAATCTTTTCTTTGATGCCTTCTAATTATTTTTTTTGTTTTCAACCTCTCATTTTAATATATTCCTCATGATTATTATGATAATTAAAAGAAATAATATATATTATAAATGTAGGAATTATCACATAGAGAGAACTGTCATGTAGGTTGTAATTTTTACAAGAAAAATGAATATACTTGAATATATTAAAATTGCTAACTTATATGTAATTATCAAGTATTTTTATTTGACTAGTGATTATTTGATTATTAGGAATTCTTTGTATATTTAAAAATAGAGGCACATTTATATGCATACGTATTTATGTAGTTAAAGACATAAATTTGGTATATACAAATCTTTGTGTGTATATAAATATTCAAGTTCTCATGTACAGATATATTTTTCATTTTTATATTAGTAATTTTTCACATTCTTTAAAAAAAATTTAAGAGATTTACTTATTTATTTTAGAGAGGAGAGGAAGAGAGACCATGAGCAGGGGGAGGAGCTGAGGGAGAAAGAGAGAGAAAATCCACAAGCAGACTTCCCACTGAGTGTACAGTCCAACACAGGGCTTTATTCCAAGATCCTAAAGTCATGACCTATAGCTGAAATCAGGAGTGAACCACTTAACTGACTGAGCCACTTAACTGAGCCACTTAGGCACCCTGATTTTTCACATGCTTTCTACTGAAGAATAGAAATTTAGAAGTAAAATTTAATATCATGTGTATTTAATCAAGAACCAATATCATATCTATTTAATCAAATTATCCAAATTTGGATACTTTGTTCCTGCTAAATGTTCATATTTAAGTAAAAATGTCTATTAACAGATCATTTCTTCAAAGCAATTATTTCCAACAATAAGTTGTTTTTACCCAAACATGTTCAATATAAATGGAGAAATGTAAGAAAGTAATATATGAAGTTTTAGAAACAGAAGCCCATTGACGTTTAATACCATTGCAAAACATTTAAATCCATTATTTAAAGTACTCAAATGTTTTCAGGACTTTAGTGTATTTAGAGAATGAAGGTAAGAATTTTCCCATTGTAACAAGACAATATTATCCCTGTTAAATCATAATAATATATAATTCTGTAAACACCACTAATGAATCAAATATATCAGACAAATAATTTTAATTAATGCATATAAAAAAGCCAGCAACGTTATATACCAACAACCCTAATTCATGTATCTAATCACTTTCATATTGCATTATTAAACCACTACCTATCACATAATGTTTAAGAAGCCAAGTAATATCAATAATTGATTATAACTTTTAAATTACTCTGCTTTTAAAATTATCCATAGAATGGAGGTCAAGTTGAAATTGCTCTTATCCATCACTGGGTGTTGATGGATGCAAAATCTCCATTATATGTAAATTGAACCTAATGGGGCTAGAAGCAAACCTTTGGGTTCTGTTATATCTTGTGCAGGTAGAAATACAGTTGAACTACTTCAAAAAAATCTTAATTTCCTTTAGAGGATGAAATAGAAAACATTTCAAATTTTTTCTGGACAATTATTTCAAAGGGTTTTTAAGTATATATTCTCCCTTGAATATTTTTTCTTTATTTTTTAAAATAGTTTTAGGTTTAAAATAAAATTGGGAAGGAAGTACAGAGATTTCTGTACAGTCTCTGCCCCACATATTCAGAGCTTCCCTGATAGATCATCCCCACTCACAAGAATGGTGCATTTTAACCAACAATGAGCCTACACTAACACATCATAATCATCCAAAGTCCGTGGCTTACCTTAAAGTTCACTCTTAATATATATTCAATGGGTTTGGAAAGATATATAATGACATTTTTCCATCATTGCAATCACTGCCATAAAAATTCTCTCTGCCCTGCTTATTCATCTCTCCCCCAAACACACACCTTGGGCAACCACTAATCTTTTTGTTTCCATAATGTCACCTTTTCCAAAATGTCACATAGTTGGAATCATACAGCATGTAGCCATGACAGATTGGCTTTTCTCACTTAGTAATATACACTTAAGGTTCTCCATGTCTTTTATGCCTTGATAGCTCATTTCTTTTTAGCACTCAGTAATATCACACTGTTGGAATGCACCAGCTTATTTATTCAGTCATCTGCATTTTGGTTGCTTTCAAATTTTGAAAATTACAGATAAAAATGCTATAAACATCCATGTGCAGATATTTTTATGGACAAAATTTTCAACTTTTCTGGGTAAATACCAAGGAGCAAGATTACAGGGTCATATAGTAAGTTCAAACAAGAAATCATCACACTGTTTTCCAAGGTGGCTATATTATTAACATCCCCACCAGTAATTTATGAGAATTCTTGATTCTCCACATCCTCGCCAGTGTTGTCAGTGTTCTGGATTTTGGCCATTCAAATAGATGTGTAATAGTATCTCAGTGTTTTTTTTTTTCTTTAATTTGCAATTCCCTAATAACACACGATATGAAGCATTTTTCCAGATACTTACTTGCCATTACTACTTTTTGTTGTTGCTGTTGTTGCTAAAGTGTCTGTTAAAGTCTTAGGCCATTTTTTAATTGGAATACTTGCTTTCTTATTGTGAGTTTTAAGTGCTTTTCATATATTTTGGGCAATAATTCTTTATTGCATGTGTCTTTTGCAAATATTTTCTCCCAGTCTGTGGTTTGTCTTCTCATTCTCTTGACATTGTCTTTAGCAGATCAGAGGTTTTGATTTAAATAAGTCAAGCTTATCTATTATTTTTTTCATGAACTGTGCCCTTGTTATTATCCACAAAAAGTCATTACCATACCCAATGTCATTTAAGTTTTCTCCTGTGTTATATTTTGGTAGCCTTATAGTTTTACATTTCATATTTCAGTGTGTGATACGTTTTGATTTAACATTTGTGAAGGATGCATGGTATGCAGGTAGATTATTATTATTATTTTGCATCTGGATGTCCAGTTTTCCAGTACTACTATTAAGAAAACTGTCTTTGTTCTATTTTATGACCCTTGCTCCTTTGTCAAAGATTAGTTGACTACATGTACATGGATATACTTCTGGGCTCCCTGTTGTGTTCCATTCACCTTTTTATCTGTTTTTTTTTTTTTTTTCTCACCAGTACAGTACTGTTTTGATTACTGTGGCTTTATAGTAAATTTTGAAGTCAACTAACATCAGTTCTCCAATTTTGTTCTTGTCTTTCAATATTGTATTGACTCTTCTGGGTCTGAATATTTTTCATAATAATTTCTCACTGTCACTATCTTCCCTGTAAAGTTCTTCACATTTTAAAGTCCTCCTTTTCCTTATTCACTTTCAGGTAAAAGAATAATTGATTTTTAAATATTCTACAGAATCTACCCATGATTCACATTCTAGTTATAAATTAAAATCAATTCTGACAAATAGCTCTGCAAGATCTCATTTCTCCTTGATTTATTTTGAAATGTCAGAGGTTTAATTGATCGACATATTCTACAACACTTTAAGGCTATAATTGTTAACTTTTCATAAGTTATTGTTCTTTTAAAAACTAAACTTTAAGACACCCCAAAAAAGTATACATGTTGACTAATGTCCTGAGAAGAAGCATAATAGAGTTTACAAAACTGAGACATAAGAATTGTTCCTTACTGTATAACAGTTTCTGGCTGGTATTAGTTTCACATACTAAGTAGCACATGACTGAAGTATGTAAGTACAAACATCATTTATAAGACTATATTAATTTCCAGGGCCCCTGTGTTTCAGTTGGTTAAAAGTCCAACCCTTGGTTTCAGCTTAGGTCTTGATCTTGGGTCCTGCGATTGAGCCCCTGTGATGGGCTCTGCACTCAGCATGGAGCCTGCTTGTCCCTCTCCCACTGTTCTCCCTATGTTTTCTCTCTCTCTCAACTAAATAAAGTAATTAAGTTTTTACACACAAAAAAAGGTCTATATTAGTTTCCTGTTGCTTCAGTAACAAATTACCACAAGCCTAGTGGCTTGAAACAACACAAGGAAGTCCAAAATGTGTCTCACTGAGCTAAAATCAAGGTATTGGCAGGATTGTGTTCCTTGTGAGACTTCAAAGAAACTTTACCTCATTGCCTTTTCCCAGCTTCTAAAGGCCCTCCATACTCCTTGGCTCAGGTCCCTTCCTTCATCTTCAAAGTACTCCACTCCAAGCTTTGCCTCTGTCATCCCATCATCTGTCTCTGATTTTGACACCTTTGCCTTCCTTATATCAGGAATCATGATTACAATGGGCACACCGGATAACCCAGAATGATCTCCCTTTCTCAAAATCCTTAACTTAGTCACAAATGTAAACTCTTTTTTTTTTTTTTTTGTCAAAATAAGGCAATATATTCATAAGTTTTGGGAATTCCTATCTTTTTTTTTTTTTTTTTTTTTGTCTTCACAGTGACCATGGGATATATGTACTTGGAGCTAAAAAAATAAAATCTAGGGTTGTTAACACTTTGAAGTTCTTAGTCTGTATGGTCAATCATTAAAGCTATCTTGATGGAGACATAGGGTGAGAAGTAGGGGGAATTTCAGCTTATAAGGTCTGGCAGAGGAGGAAGATCTGATGGAAGACCCAGTCAAAAGACTAGAATAGCATGATCTCAAAAGTCAACCAGATTTCTGGTTTTCCAACAGCCCCACGTGAGACACTGGGCAAGGTACTTAACCTTTCCAGTCATGAATTTCCTCATTCACGTCTTCTCCACAGAGTTGTTGTGAAGACTTCGATGGTATAATGCTGTAGAGCCTTTAGCTCAGTTCCTCAGTGCCTGCTGTCATGGTCATGGTCATTGTCACCACCTCCACGGTCATCCTTAGGGATAAAGTAGGATGCAGTCTTGGAAGTGTGGTTGCAGCACTCAGATCTCTGGCTTTCTTGTGAGGGGAAGAAATTCTCTTTTGCTGCCCAGGCCATTTGCCCCCCCCCCCCCCCCCCCGTGTCCTTCCTTAGATTACAGGAACTTCTTGTGGGGGAATGATCGGGTATCCTGATTCCAGCTCAGCACCGTATTTATCAGTGACAAAGAGTACGAGAAAACTTCTTGCAATATGTACAAACTCAAAGCTACTTAAATAGCCATGTGGCCAAGTCAAGACTACTGTGTACACAATAATATAAAGATAAGAGATCTGCTCGATATAATTTTTAAACTTTATCTTCCTGTACTTTCCATATGAGTTTCTACTCCAAAAATAATGAGATATAGGGAATGTCCAGTACCAAATAAAAAGATTATGAAGACCACAGAGATGTATTTACCTTCCCTTTTGTATGTAACTAATCCATTCAATTGTATGCTTTGAAAGGAGTAAACTGCCTAAAACAATTTATGTCAAAACCAATTTGGATGAAACAACATAAAAACAGAGGCAAATTTTTTCTTTAAAGGTCAGAATGTTTCTGTATTCCTATTCATAAGTATCCTTGATTTGTTGCTAAAAAACCAAAAATTGATAAATGTAGTGATGTAAGGTGGATGTATCTTTCTTATGCAAGAAAGATAATAGCAAAGAGGCCAACAAATCAAGCCCTTGACTGAATCAACAGAGGCAAGTTAGCATACATATACACACTTCAATTTTATGAAAAATTATGAAAAAAATGTGCTTTCTACTTTAATTAGATTTTTAAATTAACCGATGACTTTTCTAGCCTGATCTTGTCAAATAATTTGGTCTCTAGGACTCATTACTGGCAAAACTGTAGTGAGGCAGGCAGGCTCATATACTAGTGAGAGAGTATAAACTGAGGAAAGATTTGTAGAAAACAAATTAACCTTTAAAATGTCAGTACATTTTAAACACTTCTAGGAATCTCTTCTAAGGAAATAATTCATTAAAATTTTGGGGAAAAATCTTTATGTAATAATGTTTAAAACTAATATTTTATATATAAAATACTGGAATAAATGATTATGGTGGAGGTCACACACACACACACAATTATACAGCCACATGACAAAATTTTATGCACCTGTTGAATGTGTAATGGAATAGAAAAAAACTGTCTCAAACAATGTTAAAATGATAGAATAGATCACAACTCTGTATGTACAAAATTATTTCAATAGTGCTTGCTTCTCATGTGTCTGGGTGGCTCAGTCAGGTGTCAAACTCTTGGTTTCAGCTCAGGTCATGATCTCAGGGTCATAAGATTAAGCCCCACGTTGGGCTCTGTGCTCAGAGAGAGATTCTCTCTCCCTCTCCCTCCTTGTCAGCCCCTCCCCTCGTTCATGCTCTCTCTCTCTCTCTCTCAAATAAATAAATAAAATCTTTAATAGTGCTCACTTTAGCAACACATAGTAAAATTGGAACAATACAAAGGAGATTAGCATAAACTCTGTGCAAGAATGACGCCCAAATTCATGAAGCATTCCAATTAAAAAAAAAAAGAAAAGAAAATTATTTCAACAAACATAAGAATAAATAGGAAAAACTTCATCAAAATGTAGTATTGGATATCTGATTATTTTCTCCTACTTCTCTTCATAAGTTTTTTGTCTTTTGCAACTTTTATATGTATATATCTTTGAATTAGAAAAGAATTAAAATTTAACAATTGTTTCATAATAAAAAACTGAAAAACATTTATATCTTTATTGAAATGAATAATTAGATATTTTCCTTTTTTTTTCTTTTGAGACAGAGAGAGAACATAACACACAAGGAGAGAAGGGACAGAGTGTGGGAGAGAGAAAATCTTAAGCATACTCCACGCCTAGTGTGGAGCCCAAAGCAGGGCTCTATCTCAGGATCCTGAGGTCATAACCTGAGCTGAAATCATGAGTCAGAAAATTAACCAGCTGAGCCACCCAGCTGCCCCTAATTAGCTATTTCTCTAAATTATAATTTTACATTGAGAAGTTTGGGAGGGAGGCAGAGTTTCTGAAAAGTTATTCTGATTCTCTGTGGGACCTTGTCTTTATAAGCACAGTTAACATGTTCTAGAACAAAAAGAATGTATGTCAAAATATTGTGCCAAGGACAAGTAGTAAAAGTTAAGAACAGAAAAGTAGAATTAAGAGATATTCTAAGAGTTATACTTTCAATAATGAATACCTCAGTGTTCTCTTTTGTAAGATTAGAGATTTTGACTGATTAACCTCTGTGTTCTTTCAGTACCAACAGATTATGCTTTTATAATTTTCTCTCCAAAAATAATAATTTGCATCCAGATTTACCTTTGCACAAATATATCTCCCTTTATTGCTGGGGAGGATGTAAAATTTATATATATATGCATATATATTATATATATAAAGTATATATATATAAAATGATGATCTAATGAACTAATGGATGGATAATATATATATATATACAGGATATATATCCTAATGGATTATATATATATATATATATATATATATATATATATATTCTCAGGACCATAACCTATTGCCCTGCCATCCACAGTTTGCTTGCAGATTTCTTGTTCTCAGCTTTCACAGGTTCTCAGTTTTATGGAAAGTGGAATTATTCTTTACAAATCACTTGTTTAGGCTTTGAAAACTTATCCTCTTGACTTCAAACCACATAATCTTATTCTTGCTGTTTTATTTTGTTTTGTTTTCTCTTAGACACTGGAGCATGTTTCCCTCCTTGTTTAAATTGCTTTGCATTAGGGTCATTAATTGGTGAATGTTGAGGGCTCAACATATGCTTCCCATAAAGTTGCCAGCTTCCTCCGGTGTTATATGACAGCCTTCTTGAAAGTTGAAGGACAAGGTGCTTGCATTTCATCTAAAAAAAAGACATAATTTGAACTAATGTAAATTTATAGTAGCCGAGATTACATTATAATAGAGAAGTCTGCAATGGTGGATGTAGGAAGAGTCATAAAGGACAAGTTGCAAGGGTGAAATATATTAATGTCGGTAACAGGATGTGAGAGCACACCATGTATACATCTGGGAAGCTTCAGAAGCCAGGGAGGGAAACCATCAGGAAACAGAGGCTGGTTAAATATCACATTGGTCTCAATAGGCAAATCAGATTAAAAACAATCTTGAAGTTTTGAGTAAAGTAAATAAAATCACACTCTGTAAAGCAAGAAGTGATTTTGTAACTGAGAGAAGCTTCCTGTAACTGCAAGTTTTATGTGAGGTCCCTCAATACTCTTTAGACAATTTTTTTTTCTGGACTTTTTATCAAGGTCTTTTCGGTTTTTGTTTTGTTTTGTTGTGTTTGTTTTGTTTTTTGTTGTTGTTGCTGTTGTTTTAGTAAGCACATGAACCCCAAAGATAGGATTCACAGGGAAGGTTGCAAACAGAAGCGAGGTTTTTTTGTTTTGTTTTGTTTTTTGGGGGTTTATTTATTTATTTATTTATTTATTCATGAGAGCCTCAGAGAGGGGGCAGAGATATACACAGAGAGAGAAGCAGGCTTCATGTAGGGATCTCAATGTGGGACTTGATTCTAGGACCCCAGGGTCACACCCTGGGGCTAAGGCAGACTTTCAACCGCTGAGCCATCCAGGCATCCCAGAAGAGAGGTTTAAAATAAAAGTTACATATACTTAAAAATGAAGTGCCTTTACCTCCTTTCCTTGTTTCTATTAAAACAAAATTTTTCAATGAAAGAATGAAAGCTTGGAAGAGAAAGAAAATAGAACTGCATATGGGCAGGAAGAGATAAATCAAAGATGAAAAGTTAAAGAAGACATCAGGATAAAGAGATGGATATTCCATAGTAAAAGAAATCTGAGGGCTCATCTGGGAAATAATAAAGGGTCCCTGACTACACATAATAATGTTGCTGATTTTTTTCTACTAAATCCAAGAGAGTAGTAGCATAAATATCTATAAAAATAATTTCCATTGCCTAGCTTGTTCAAAAACTTTCATTTCCAAAGAAAAAGAAACAATTTATAGAGTTTGAATATAAGACATAATGAGCTTTTGCAATATATATTTATGTTTTTGTGTTGATGAAGATGATGAAGATATAGTCTTGCAACCCTGTATTAACATACACTACACATATAGGAAGAGTTAAGAACTACACTTTCTGATGGCATCATACAGGATGTTTGTTCAATGTAACAGTTATACTTGAGTAAATTTCAAAGCAAATTAATGATATCACATTTTTAAGCATCATGCAGGAACAATGGTCATTAATAATAAACAATCAAGTGCAAATACAAAATTAACAAATATTCTCCAATGAGGTCAGAAGAACCCACTATTGCATTTGGAAATTAAAATATAATGGGCTTGCCAGTCATAAAGTTCTAGGTTTGGTGAGGAGAGAAAAGTTCTCTTACTAATGAGCTATATGATTTCACAATGGAATATCAGGCAGTAGCTTGGATATGTGGCTAGGTATAGATAAATAGAATTTCCACATTTTTCTTGAGTAACTTGTAAAACTTTCAAAATAGTTGATATTGGCTTTTAGGTGAAAGGCCATTTTATTGATAGATGGTCTGATAATACTGGCAATTAAAATATTTGGGAACTACATAAAAATCCTTTACAAACATCTTTTGGCAACACAAACTACCTTACATATAGCTCTCAAAAATGAAAATGTTCCAATCCAAGGAGAAGATAATTTAAAAAGTCTGGAATACTGAGAAAATGTAAGTTATTGTAACTTTCTTTGTTTTAAAAGATTTTATTTATTTATTCATGAGGACACAGAGAGAGAGGCAGAGACACAGGCAGAGGGAGAAGCAGGCTCCATGCAGGGAGCCCAATGTGGGACTCGATCCCAGGCCTCCAGGATCATGCCCTGAGCTGATGGCAGACTCTCAACCTCTGAGCCACCCAGGAGTCCCAATAAATTACTGTAGTTTTCCATCTCAAGTTCCTACTAAGAGATTTATGTAATATAAAGCTTTTTTGGTTCTTTCTTTAATTATAACAATTGCATATCAGTCACATCATTTTATTTGTGATTTGGCAATACGTGCTACTTTTATTTGCCATGTTATGGCTTTACAAATTTCTTGCAAAATTTTATCTCATTTACTAGAGAAAATGAATCATGGTGTGGAGTAAAGATACCCAATTCATTTGTTAATGAATGAATGAATGGTGAATACATTCATTTTAAAAAATCAAGGAAGAAAAGAAAAGAGGAAGAAAGAAACAGAGAAATGGAGGAAGAAAGAAAGGGATGGGGAAAGGAAGTAAGGAAGGGAGGAAGAGAAAAGAAGAGTTGGTAAACAGAAAGAACAATAAAGAGCAAAGACTGAAGATTCCTGAAGAAGAATTTCTCCTTAAGACTGCAACATTACCTAAATTTCCAGCTTGTTGGCCTGCCCAGATTTTGGATTGTCAGAACCCATATCACATAAGTCAGTTCCTTAAAACAAATCTTTGTCTCTGCATGTGTAAGTGATAATAGATGATAGATAGATATAAAGGTAAGAAAAAAGAAGAGATAACAAATAGATATATAGATATGAATAAATAGAAATAAAAAGAAAGAAGAAAGATGATAGATGATAGATCAATTGATTGATCTCCCATTGATTCTATTATTCTTGAGATCTTGACAATACATATTTTATATTTAAAATAATAATTTAATAGTTTCCATTGAACTGCATATTATAAACTCAAAACTCTTAGAGGAGTCTTAAACCAATCAAGGTTGTTCTGATAACATTGGCCTTTTAATCCTGTTTTAGTGGGTTATACAGACGAACTCCCACCACCAAAATGTTTATTTCTAGGGATCTTCAGGTACCATAAAACTATAAGGATTGTGTGGGTAGAAAGAATGATCAAGTTAATCAGCTATAAGTAAGAAAAAATCAGAAAAACATAGGAGAATATAGAAGAATATCTTTTTATTATAAGTAATCAAATTAGTTTCCTCATTTGTAGCTAACAATCTCAGAGATCTTTGTAAAGAAGGATCTGTTTTAAAATAAGAACTATGGACAAGGTTAGCACCCTTTCAAAATGATCTTGTCTAAGAAAGAAATTTCTTTTATTAGTGTAATTATACCTAGCGAAAAAAGTCTTCTTAATTCCTTAATATTACATCATTGTAATCCTACAAGAGCCTTATAAGTCCTAAAATCTCTCATGAATTTTCCACACCAGTAATTTTTAATATTGGCAATGGCATGTTCCTCATCATAAATTCCCCTGTAGATTAGCTAAAATATTAGAAAATTATTCTTGTTGTAAGGTAATGTTAAAATATGTTTATATCAGAAACAATATAATGGTAATTTGCACATTAAGTGAAAAGTTTGTGTATAGGCATTTAAGTTTCCTGGAAGTCTCATCCTGAAGATCACTGAACTCTTCTATAACCACTAAATGAGCAATGTTCAAATATTTATAGCTATAATCCTAACTTCAGTACCCCAAACAATAGAAAACTAGACTAATCTAAACTCACAGGACTGCCACTGTCTAGTATGGGAAGGATTTTGAATTGGAAGAATGAAAACTTTTGAATCAACTCTATGATTTTGAGTTACCGTCCCAAACTAGCTTTTTCAGCAATGAACATGAAGAGGGCATCTGTGGTTTGAATATTTCCCCCAGGTAATCTGTGATCCAATATATTTGTGAACCGCTAGACTTGAAGCAGAAAGAGTACTCAGAAATATTGCAATAGTCTAAATGAAAAGTGCGAGGCTGAAATAAGTCCTATGGCAACAGGAATATACAAAAATTAGACATGATGGACAATAAAGCTAAGAGAGTGAGGGATACAAGATAGTAAATAATTAAATTTGGAGACAGAGAAATGGGAGGCATCTGGATGATTGTAGAAAGATTAACAAAAATAGGGAAAACAGAAGGTGGAGAAAGTAAACATGGAAAGGTAGTATATTCAGCTTTTATTGCTCATCAAGGAATCTGTGAATGATTAGAGTAAGCTGTATATTAAAGCAGCCAGAAAGATAGGTTAGGAATGCAGAAGAGAGATCTAAACCTGAAATACAGATGAGGGTTACCATTCTAAAGGTAGTGGAAGGAGGAGGAGGAGGAGGAGGAAGAAGTAGCAATAAAGGGAACTTGTAGAAAATATGTAGTCTTGTTTTCAATGGGTATGTTTATTTTTATATAAATATTATTATAATAAATTTATTAGTATGCAATCTGGTCTTTTTCCACTCAGCAAAAGGTTTTGGAGATTGTTCCATGTTGGTACATATATACTGACTTCAACATGAGTAAATATTTAAATGATAATGAAATTTCCAGAAGGATATACAACAAACTGAAAATGATGATTACCTCTAGGTAAGGGAGGTGATTAAGATTACACATTGCGGTCAAAGAGACATTTAAATATTCTTGTAAATTTTATTTATTTAATATGGAGACTGAATTTGTGTATTGCCAATAAAATCAAGAATTCAGTTTTTTTTTTAAGTGAGGTTAGACTATTTCATTCAGATTTGTCATTCTCTGCTTGCATAATTCGTTGAATTCTCATGATGCTTTGGAAAATTAAATTATGTGCTGAAGTCTCTTGGAAGTCCAAGAAAATGCCAATGTTTTGTCCTAAAATAGCAATTTAATAAGATACATTTATTTCTACTGAATTGGTACTGAAACTGCTAGTGCATATGTATCAAAACCTTAAGTAAGTAATGCAGCTGCAAATGTCTACATTTGTAGATCATCTATCATCTTTATCAGGATATTTCTATCAGTCATTCTGACAAAAACAGCGTGCATTTTTAAAATAGCAAATCATTTAAAATATGTGAAAGTGCTTTCTCGAAATTCACTATCAGAGTACTTGTGAATTCTCTCAACAAAGTGAAAAAAATGAAACGATTATGATACATTTTCCTCCTTTTATCTGGAAGATTGACTCGTTTGTTCTCTACATTTTCCTTTTGGTAATATCCAGACAAACTCCCTCCAACATGTCAGAAGCCCTTTTCTCTCCTTTGTCCATATAACACTTGCAGAGAATTAACTCATTCCCATGACATTAACTTCTTTCCATTAAATGAATGCCACTCAGGTGTGATATCTCAAGTACAAGTGCAGCTGTCATCTCTCTCTCATACTTGACACATTGTAACCTCCCATAAACACCCCAAACACATTTCTTTATCTTTCCTTCCTCCCCCATCTTGCAAATCAGGGTCACTTCCAAAAGGACTTTCTCTTTGGCATCCTTATTTATTGATAGTTCCCCAAGGTCATTAAAGGTAGGAATGTTGAAGCAGAAGCTCCAAATTCAAATATCTGCCATAGCTAGACAGGAAACAGGAAGAAGACTGGATTCAGGCAACATAGAGTGATATTGACCAGTTATTTAAGGGTACACAGCCCAGTAGAGGCAGGAGCCTCTTCTTAAACTAGCATAGCCTATTGCCAACTTAGGGTTACAAATACCTAGTCCTGCCAATTAAAAAAAAATGGGCTCCTGGATGGCTCAGCCTGACTTTTGATTTTTGCTCAAATCATGATCTCAGGGTCCTGAGATTGAGCCCTGCTTCTGGATCTGTAATGGGTGTGAAGCCTGCTTAAGATTCTGTCTCTCCAAAAAAAAAAAAAAAAAAGATTCTGTCTCTCCCTCTCTTTCTGTCCCTCCCCCATTCTCACAGGTGCGCACCCATGCTCTCTCTCTCTCAAATAAATATGTCTTTAAAAATCTTATATTAAATGCTGGTAACAAATTTTATACTAAAACGACAGCAAAATAACAACAACAGTAATAAATCCAGAACAGTTGACAGCCTTTTATTATAGAGGATTTTGTCTGATATCTAAGGAAGCAAAGCTGTGCTTCCATTCTTATTAATTGGCTTCTGAGAGCCAGGAATTAGAGCACACACACACACACACACACACGAACAAACAAAAGAACAAAAAACAGGTTCTATCTTGCTTTAGTCTCTGAAGCAAGTGAAATCTTGAATATTACCTGTAAGTCACTGATTCCCTAAAAACAAACAACTCTATCACTGATTTTTACAGTACTGATATCTGAAAATATATCAAAGCCTTTTTGATACCTGAAAGGTCATCTGAGAAAATTGCTGTTTTCCCACCTAGAATAGAAAAACTGTAAGGTCAGTAATTCTGGTAATTGGGTATGCGAGAGTGTGTGTGTGTGTGTGTGTGTGTGTGTGTGTGTGTGTTGTATTTTTTATCTGATAACCCCGTGCTGCTAACACTTGGACTCCTTTATAAATGTTCTATCTGGGACACCCAGGTGGCTCAGTGGTTAAGCATCTGCCTTTAGCTCAGGTTGTAATCCAGGGGTCCTGGGATTAAGTCCTACATCAGGCTCCCAGCGTGGAGCCTGCTTCTCCCTCTGCCTGTGTCTCTGCTTCTCTCTCTCTGTGTTTCTCATGAATAAATAAATAAAGTTCTGAGTAAACTTTACTCTTTTCTAAGTGGCATTATTTCCAACCTAACCTTAACACTTAAGTCGCTATTCCTGCATCTACAATTTGATGTTTCTTCCCTCAAATTGTTTCTTGAACCAGTTTCAATCTTTAATTGTGGCAACTATTTTTACAACTCAGGCTTTAAGCCTCTTGCACTGCATGCACAGTTTCTAATGTTGGGCAAATCCTTTCAACACATCATACATGCAAAGTATAATCAAGTTATAATCAAGTTTATTTCCCTAATAAATTCCTTTCAATAAATCCCACACCAAAAAAAATCAGTTTCAAATTCCTTAGATGGATATTCAGAGATTTCTAAAAACAGGTATCTCTTTACTATCTCAAGTGGAGTAGTTTACAACACAGACTACCTTTTTAAGCCCAACCAGCTCTTCTTTCTCCTTCTCCACAGCAAAAAGTTCTCTCTCAGCTCCTTTGCTCATACTCCTTAGTTTCTTGAATAAGCTTTGCTCTGCACTCCCTTCCTCTGTGCCTTTGCATTTTTAATAAATTATAATTTTTGTTTTCAAATAGTATATATTGGCATGGGAAAAAGCACATGGCATATTGTCAAGTAAAAAATTATGAAGCATTATAAATAATTGGATATTATTTCTTAATGACAGAAGATGGCAAGAGAACAAGAGCACAGGGAGACTGTTTTTCAGATCCTCAAATATTTAGGCAAATTACATTTTATTTTCATTGTTCTTTTTTATTTATTGTAATTTTTGCTTTTTACATTAGTTATTTTATACCCAGAAAAAATAACCATATGCGCTTATATATGGTACCCAACCTTTAGGACCCAGCTCTAATAAATACTTTGCTTTGTCATCTCAGAATTCATCCATCCTCAGAGATTTCTCTTGGAATTCTTCATAGCATTTTCCATAAGAAACATTGATTCATCTTGTTGATAATGCATTAAAACTCAATTTTTTCAGTTCTTTGACCACTAAATTCCAATCCTCCTCCTCCAACTCACCTTTATTTGGACCCAGGATTAAGCGTTCCTTACCCAGAAAAGACTAGGGTATCTTACCCATATCTAATTTAAAATGAACATAATTAATAATAAAACAAAATTTCCAAGCAAATTAGGATTTTATTAGTCTTTTGAAATAAATATTTAAAATATAAAATTATTTCAAATTTAATTATTTGTTAGCTTGCACATTCTTGCCCATAAGTGAATAAGTGGTTGCATGTGGTGTACATATACACATGCTAAGCATGTTTTTAAACTATTGGATAATTCAGTACCAGCTTCCAGCACATATTCTCTTGGTCAGATCCATGACATTGTTATAGCCGTGATTCCTCAGCCACCATCCCAATTTCAAGCATATTTCTCATCCACCATTACTTTAGTTTTTCAATTTAAGTATTCTATCATCCCCACATCAACAATTCTTCAACCAAATTGAGCACTCCAAGCTATTATCCTTATAGTGTTTTCACTAGCCATCACCTACTTCACCACTTTTATTCCTTAACCAGTGCAAATTCCATGGTGTCTCAGGAAGTAGGAAGGCCCGAGGACAGGAACAGAGATGAAGGAACAGCCAGTCAGTGGAGGAGTCAGAACACACACCACATTTATTGATTCAGTTTGTTGTCTTATAAGGGCGTGTTTTATGGTGCGCTAAAACAGTTACAGTAGTGACAACAATGGTTACTGATCACACATTATGATAAGAAGCATTACAATAGTGAAAATACTTGAGATGCTGCAAGAATTACCTAAACTTGACATAAAGACACGAGGTCAGCAAATACTGTTGGAAAAATGGCACCAATAGACCTGCTCAACAGGAGTTGCCACAAATCTTCAATATATAAAAAATTGCAGTACGTGGGAAGCACAATAAAGCAAAGCACCATAACATGAGGTATACCCGTAATCCAGTGCCAGGAATGGATGAGAAAATAAATAGTAACCAAGTAAAATACTAATGTTTCCTATTACTTTGTTTTATTCTTTCAGTTACACGCATGTATAGCTTATCACTTTAGGGGATTTCTTCTTCTCATTAATTTATTCATTCATTCAACAAATATTTAGTAAGAACATATTTTTGTCTCAGAATGTCATTGGATTTTTGTAATACAAAGACAATTAAAACAATTTCTTTGCTCAGTGAACTAATGTAAACTACCCTAAATTTACTAGTGGATTTAATGAAGCCTTGTATACATGGCTGCATATCCAATAATATTTATATTAATTATTCAATTAAAAAGTGAAGAAAATCTTTCATAAGCCTCTAAGTAGATAATTGCGTATGGGGACGTCAGGCGCACGTCACGCACGCACGTCACGCACGCTGGCCGCACGCAGCGCCCCTCCTCGGCGGTGTCCTAGACGTGAGCCGCCGCCTGTCCTGGGTCTCGTCCACACACGAGACGCTCCTGGCGGTCCGGGGGAGAGCGCCCGGGTCTGGGCCGTGGGCCGAAGACGCCAGATCTGGCGGGTCCTCGCGGCGTGTGCGTTCTCCTCAGGGAGGCCGCGCTGCTTGCGTGGGGAGGCCTGGGCAGGCAGAGCACGTGCACCTGCCGGCCGGCTCCATGGCACAGGATGACGGGGCGGGTCCTGGATGTGGGGAGCCTCCTCCAGGGCTTCCAGCCAGATCTCCAGGGGCACCTCCCTGCCGTGACAGGACCGGCTCCCTCCATTGTCCAGGGATGCGCTGCACTGTGGGGTGACTGGGCCCCTAGTCAGACCCTCGACCAGTTGGGGCTGCCTGCCCAGATGCTTGGCCTCCACGACACGTTGCACAACTGACGCCCCGTCGAGCTTCCTCAGCTGGGGATGGGAGTGCTCCAAGGCGGCCGTCTTCATCGGGAACTAGTCAGCTCCCTCCAGGCCTACTACGTTTCTGCAAGGTACGTTCTCAAAGGATCATCATAAGGATGATTCCCGGGCTTGCTTCAGGGGCAGGTTCTCTTCCTTGGCAGGAGTGCGGTCAGGAGTCTGCATCATGATCATTTCATGATATATACAAATATTGAATCATTATGTGTGCACCTGAAAGCAACATGACGTTACATGTCATGGATACCTAAACAAAAAGTGATTTTTTACAAACAAACAAAAAAACCCCCACAAAACAGAGAGGATACAGAAAGGTTTATTACTCACATAATGAAGCCTTCTTAAAAAAAAAAAAAACTGTTATCTCACGAGCAGGTCCAAAAGCAGAGCCTGGAGATAACAGATAAAAGAGACCAGTTAGGCTTTTCTTGAAATTAGGGGATCTGCTTGAGTGAATGTTCCCTTGAATGTTCCTGGGATTTGCATGGTTGGAGTTTCCTACTCCTGCCAAAGGAGGGAGCACCCAGCCTTTCTTATCAGCTTAGCCAGTTGTGGGGCAGAAGACACAGGGCTTGAAAACTTTCAGCAGTTAAATGTCAAAGATGAAGTCAGAGTTTGTTAAGATGCCAGAAGACAATGGCCCTTAAGGGCCTTTGCAACCACTGCTTTCTCTCCCATGAATCATCTTTGATCCAGTGTAACAAAATGTGGGTGGTTTCTTGTATTCTGGACTTATGGTGTAAGCTGACGGGACCTTGTTTTAAGTACTTAACATTCTAAATTCAGAGAACCACCGGAAATTGGAATTGTTGAGAGGTGCCGGTTAGAGAAAGGACACACGTTAACCCTGCTCATTCATCCCTACCAATTACTATAGAATGAACATTGGAAAATAATACTATGGTTGACATGTTGCAGAGATTGCTGTTCATGGAAAGCCTCCCCACTTTGGGGACATGGAAGGGGGCTCTATGAATTTTATTTTGAAAGTTTGGTAAAGGCTTCAAGAAGAGGAAGCAGTTTTCATTCTTTGTTTATACATGTGCTTGGAACAAGGATTCCTGAAAATCTCCTGTGCTAAATGAACAGAAGGAAGGAGAATTGGAAAGAGAAAAGAAAGAGAGGGGGGAGAGAATGTGTGTATCTGTGCGTATGGGTAAGCTGCAGACACGAGAAGGAGCAGAAACACCTTCTCCAAGGATACAGGGGGAGCATTCTGCAGGGTCCCACGGGACCTCGAAGGGCAAATACAATTGGGGGATATAGCCTTGCCATGACACCTACAGATTTGAGGAGTGAAGGGGCAAAAGGGACATTAAACATTAAAGGAATTCATCAGCTAAGGGTCAGCTGAGAGATGGGGCCAAACCCACACATGTAAAAATGCCTAGGGGAGCTACACACAAATACTTTGTCATGGTTTGTTGGAGCTCATAGACAAGGGATATAATAATTATATCAAGCAAAGAAAAGACTACAATCCCACGCTAGTGAGTAAGAAAATATTGGAGTTCCCTTTCTTAACTCATGCCTCAGTACACAAAAGGAGGGAAGGGAAGTTTGGGAAAGACAGACCATAATTTTCTCTGCTTAACTCCATCTTTCATTAGCTCAAGGTAAGACTAATCTGTGCTACACAGTTGGGAAGGTGAGAGAGGAAATGTTACTGTTGAGTTTGAGAGTAAAGTTTTAAATTGTAGCAAGTCAGCCTTAAATGGGAAAGTGAGGTCCTTCCAGAAACCAAGGGAGATCAGAGAAGCTTTTGAATCTGGTTTCTCATTTTGTTTTGTTTTGTTTTAATGAACCTTTAGCAGGAAATTTTATCAACATAGTACCACATGAAGATAGTTACTAAAAAATAGAACTTCAAGAAATTATTCCAGATACAGTCACATAACTGAATCATTCTGGAGCTTTCGACCTCAGTATAGGTGTTCTATCCCTGTGGGGCTACCTCTGACCATCATTGGTATGTGTTTTGTACCCTTCACTGTGGATGGTTGAGAAAGTACAGTAAACAAGTGGAATTTGAAGGTCACTGTCCTCTGTTGTGTATGTGTGTGCATGTCATTCACATACAGAATTATCCAAATATGTTTATTATGGGAAATATGATCACCCTCCACCATGGGGTGGTTTATACTAAGAATAGTAGGCTATAGAATAAAAATTAAGAACATCAATATTTGTTAAAGAACTGTTCACACAGAAGTGAGAGGAAGCACATTTAAAAGTCGCAGGTGT
Source organism: Vulpes vulpes (assembly GCF_048418805.1). Lineage (NCBI taxonomy): Eukaryota > Metazoa > Chordata > Mammalia > Carnivora > Canidae > Vulpes > Vulpes vulpes. Next base: position 133,695 of record NW_027325701.1, on the reverse strand, counting down.
GACCAGAATAACATGGAGACAAACTCAGAGGAGAAAGGGAAGAGTAAAGAGTGTAAAACCTACCAAAAAAGATTACCCTAAGATAAATACTAAGATGTTGCACTGATGGTAGCATTTCAGATATCCGAGTGTCTTAAGCTATTTCTGTGACATTTATGGAGAAGGAGTTTGAATAATAAATGGCTGTGGAGAAAAGCTGTTGAACACTAGCCATAGGAAAATGGAAATCCCTATATATATATATATATATATATATATCCTTTGCAATTGTCTTATAAACATTAACAGAAAACTAAACAAGTGGAAAATATTTCATCTACCTAATTTTAAAAATTATCTCAGCCGAAAAAATGTAAAAAAAAAATGGCTATCTATATAAAAGATAGTTCCTACCTGTTTTGCAATTTATGACATCATTTCATTATGACAACTGTGAGAGCAATAATGCAATGCTATCGGAGCCATTTTCCAGATTTGGGACCTGGGTGACTGACTGTACAACCTATGGAAGACATTTCTCTTTTCTAGATCTTAGTTTATGAATCTAGTCAATTTTGACTAAAGCTCTAGACTTTACACATTTTTATTTTACTCACATGTCCACAAATAATTTCTATTCACACGCAGTGTAGGAAAAATAAACCACCTGTGTTTCCAACACTCTTGTCCCACGTAAAAGCTGTGTAACTTTGGACAATTGACATATGCTCTCAGTGTCTCAGTTTCCTTGTTAAGTAAGTCAAAGGAATAATAATAGTCACTCTGTAATGTAATGAGGACAAATAAGATATTATATACAAAAACTTTCACAGAGTGTCTGGTAAAAGGTGATTTCTTAGTAAATGCTATCTATTATTATAATTGCTTGTAATTCTAAAATGGCCTATGTTACATTTGTGTAAATGTATGTCTATATGAGTTTATATGTGATAGGCATATAGTGTATAAAGAGAGATAAATATATCTATAGTCCTTTTTTAGAGTGTAGGAGCATATATTTCTTTTAATATATTTAACAACTTTGAACTTTATAAAATCATTTCCACAAAATCCATATGCGTAGGGATGAAACTTAAAACATAGAATTTCTAGCTCTCGAGGATTCCCACAAGAGGGGAAAAAGATTCTCTTCGTGACTGGAAAAATAGAAGCACTTTGAGACAAACATGTGCTTCAGACTATAATCCACTTTCCTTTCCTACCATGGCACAGACAGCATTATGAACCAGAAAATTGTTTGAGCAGCCACAGATAAGGAATTACAAATCTGGAGGTTCAAGAGTTGTATAAAGCAGATGTAAGGTTAATTTGCATGGTTTAGTTCCCTCCCAGATTTTTTCAATATATTTCAATGGCTTAAAACTCTGAAAAACTGATAGGAAATAAAAAGGTTTCTATAGGCTCTCTGATTTCTTGCTGACTCAGCTGTCTGAAGGCAAAGCCAATTACTATGGCTTGCATTTTCTTGTGCAGAAACCAGAACATACTCATAGTTAAATAGAGTCATTAAATATTTAGGGGAGGGAGAAAAGTTTTATGAATTGAGATGATGACAACAAAAAACTATGTATGGGTATTTTCCTCTTAAACAACAAGAAAACACTTTTCTGAGAGTAACTTGAAAATCTCAAGCATGAAATATGATTTGATTTAATATCCATTTAATGATTTTTTTATATTTTATTTTTTTATTTTATTTTATTTTATTTTTAATTTTTTTAATTTTTATTTATTTATGATAGTCACAGAGAGAGAGAGAGAGAGAGAGAGAGAGAGAGAGAGGCAGAGACACAGGCAGAGGGAGAAGCAGGCTCCATGCACTGGGAGCCTGATGTGGGATTCGATCCCGGGTCTCCAGGATTGCGCCCTGGGCCAAAGGCAGGCACCAAACCACTGCGCCACGCAGGGATCCCCATTTAATGACTTTTTTAAATGTTGATTTTTTGGTTGGCATGTAAGAAGAAATATCCTCTGATATAAAGCTAAATTTTATCCTTGGCGTAATAAAAAAACCAATATGGTCTTCTGAACAAAGAACTAGCTGAACAATTGGGATTCTATTATTGGCCTCACCAGTGACTTACTTGCTCAGTGACCTCGGACATATCGCTTAAATGGCTTTGTGCCTCAAGGTTCCCAGCTGTAATATAGAGATTATAATGCCTGCACCTACTTCATGGGACTGTAGAACTATTTCAGTTGAGTTTGTTTAAAACCCCAAAGGTTTTTGAAACTATCAGAAATAACAGTTAAATTCAAACAAGGTTGTATTTCATTAATTTCTTTTTACTGTTTGATTTGGCTTTCTTGTAGTCTTATATAATCCTTTTTGTACTAAAATAAGTCACTAGGATGAAATTAATAGGTAAAGATTTTCATGGGATATTAAGGAACAATTTTAACAGTGAAGGGAAATTAAGAATACACTTCTGAGATCCACTGATATAACTTCTACTCCTTGGCATATTTAACTCATGATTCAAAAGAGAATTGTAATATGATCATGTAACTTGGAACTTCTCACTAAATCTATAATTGGCAATTTTCTTTTTTTTAATATTTTATTTATTTATTCATGAGAGACACAGAGAGAGAGAGAGAGAGGCAGAGACACAGGCAGAGGGAGAAGCAGGCTCCCTGCAGGGAGCCCAAGGTGGGACTCGATCCCGGGACTCCAGGATCACGCCCTGGGCCAAAGGCAGGTCCTAAACCAATGAGCCACCCAGGGATCCCCTCAATCGAGATTTTCTCATACTGTCTCTATAAATGCACTGATAATGCATCTTCATTTCTCCAAATCCAGAAGACCTATTAAAGCCCTGTTCAAATGCCATGTCCTTCTAGATTCCTTCCCTCTTTGTAACACTATGTGTCATCCAATAAGGAGTTCTGAATAGTAGGAGGACTTGAGTAAGAGAGATAGCTCATTTTTTATATTCCTGACGTTTCATGATTTCTTACAATTATAAATACATTTGCATACAAATATATATGTATACGTTTATTATTTATTCAAAATTATTCTTGAAAAGAACTTTGAAAAGTTCTTCTCGAACTCCAAATTAGAACTCACTACTCCAACCACAGAAATATCTTATTTGCTCTGTTCTCACAACACTTCTTAGAGTCTTAGACTTTTGCATTTTTACGAAAACTTAGAATCAAGGTACGGTCGACATTTCTCACCTGTAAGTGAAATAGTCTCAACTTAATAATCCTTCCTCCTGCCATATCCCTTAGTCTATTTGGTGTCATACTTTGGTTTTTATTCTTTGTTTTGTTTTTACATATTTAAGCTTTTTATCGTTGATTTAGCTTCTTTTGGTCTCCAATATCATGCTGAAGTGCTGTCTAGTGTTCCTATGTGCAAAAGTGTACAATGTGTCTTACAAAGAAAATACATGTGGTAAGCTGCATTCAGACAAGAGTTATAGTGCTATTTGCCATTAATTCAAAGTTAATCAATCAACAATATATATTAAAGAAAGTATTTTTAAAGAGAAACATAAAACAAAGTTATATATTGATCAGTTGATAAAGATGTTGTGATCAGTTCTCAGGAATATATCCCTGCATTATCCTTAGGAAAAGTGGTTCTGTATTTGCTATTTTGGCATGTGTGGTCACTTTATAGAATATAACTACCCACCAATAATAAGAAATGGCTGTGCCTATTTTGTTTGTGTACAAACACTGCCTTCAGCAATATTTTAAAATCTCCCTTCTAATTCCACAGTAGTGCCTGTCTTGTGCACATTTCCAATTTTATGGTCATTTCAATTATAAACAAAAATTTGGCCAACTTTAAAGCTTCAGTTTCATATTCGTTTTAATGCTTGCCTCCTTCTTTCCCACAAAACTAGCCAGATAGCTATCCCAAGAATGAAACTGAGGCATACATCTTTTACTTTTTGTTATCTTGATATTCTGAGCCGCCTTCCGTGCCAAAATGGAATAGGACATGTAGTTACTCATATGAATATTGCTGTAGTTTTCTTTTCTTCACCCTGCTGCTCTTGTTAAGACTAACTGGTCATTGATACTGTTTCTGTGCAGCATCCAGATGCTGGCTCTCTTTTCACATCCAATATTGCACTCTGCACTCTGCATGTGATTATATCATTGTACACCAAAACAAATAGCCACATGTCTTTCTTCCTCAAATCATGTCATTCTTTAGATCTGGTATATGTGATATTCTATTATTTCTTCTTTTAATAGCTACCGTAGTAATCATTAATGTTATTGTAGATTTTTGCTTTCCCTCTTTTTGGGAAAATGATAGTATTATTCTTTGCCACTCCACACATTATATGAAGTCATGTGCTTCTTAGAGTAGAAACCTCTAAGAAGTAGGACATAATTTGCAATGTCCCCTTTCACTACCACAGCAATCTACATCTCACTGCAGACAGTAGAATCGTCACCAAATTATATTCTTGGCGGAGTATAATGTTGAGACAAACCTCCCAGTTGATAGTATCAAAAGTAAAGTGGTGCCTTAAAAAATAAAGTATGTGGCATTGGCTTATAAATTCTCCAGATTGTAAAAGACAACGTTAATCAGAAGTTAAAGACCGCATTGGTGAAATATTTGATAAAATTGTTTTTTGAAGTAATTTACAAGGAAGACTGGATAACTAAGAAATGTTTAGATCTAAAGATTGGCATTGGTAGTATGTTTCAGTTTGGGGTGATTTCTTTAAGAAACGTATTTTGAAAAAAAGAGGCAAACTGAAAAAAAGTGGCCAGTTTGCAAGTAGGAATAAAAAATAAAATAGAGATTTCAGAAACTCAGTGATTTCAAATGTTGAAAAAATTTACCGAATTAAGACCCCAATACAAAGAGATAACACTGAGAAAACATTTTGACTCAGAAAGGCAGATCAGTGTTCAGCCTTGGTAATTTTGGTCTAGCAACGACGATGTGATTTAGCTGAATGTGAAGTTCGTAAAAGATACACATGATTGGCTCCTCCAAGTCAATAAGAGCTGGCTCTAGCATCCCCCCTGTCTCTCATCTTCCAATAAGCTATCTTTGGCTTTCTCTCATAGTCATAGAAGGAGTTCCAGAAAATAGGCAGAAGTATTCAATAACACTTGAGGCCTAAATGCATAACTGATCCACTGTGATTTCCCTTATATTTTATTGCGCAGAGCGCATCACAAGGATGTGAAAAATCATGAATGTGGAAAATGATTCCAAATCATAAATGTGGAAAGTGATTCCAAACCATGATATGAGTTTCCATAAAGTCCTATTACAATGCATACACATTTGCTAAATCTAATAAATGTTACTTAAGGCTACTAATAGGAGAGAGAATTAAGAAAGAAATATTAAATGGTAATAGTTCTAGTTTTTATTTTTTGTGATATTTCAATTACAACAATATATATTCCATCTAAGCTGTGAAAGATGAAGAAATTTACAAAATTTCATTTTACCCATTAATCATCTGCCAACCATTAAACTTAGTCTTGTAAAAGTTGTTACATTTTTATTTTTAAAGACTGTTTTTAGATAGATTTGCTTTGGTAACAAATAGCTCCCAAACTTCAGTGGCATAAAACATTACTTTTAGTAATTTTAAGCACATTTACTTTTAGTCAGGAGCTATATGTTTGTATGCTTTATATGCCTTTCCATTACGGACTGTGATTAAAGGAACAATCTCTGCTTGGGACATCTCTGTTGGCAAAAAGACAAAGCAAGATAGCTGGTAGAAACTTAGAGTTACCTTTTCTACTCAAGTGTGTTAAGTCATATCTGCTCCCGATTAAATTGACAGCTTGTTATTGAAAATAGTAACAGTGACAATAATAATACAATAAAAAATGAACTTATTTCCTTAAACTAAAATATTATGGTGAATTTATATCAGATAGTCATAATAAGTAAGTATTTTAGGGAAGAGTAAGAGTGATAAGCTTATAGCAGACAATGGCTCATAGAAATCCTGAAATATTTCTGGAAAACATAAGGGAGGGAATCAATATTGGGGTAGGCCATTTTTTCCTCCTTAGAAATAGCTCTCAGATCTTTTCTTCTTTATCCTTGTCTCCAGTCTCTCGAAAGTCCTTCTTTTTGTACAGTAACCCTAGACGTATCTTAAAAGGACAACAGAAAGCAAGGACCCCGAGTTTACATCCACATAAACCTAAAACTCTTCATACATTTTTCAAACACCATGACACTATATAATCTCACATTACCTAAACTTCATCACTAGGAAATAAGGATTCCATTAATTTGCTATTCTAATTTGTGAAAGAAACATATTCCAATAGGTCTACAACTGAAGTTCCAAATTCAGCTGCAACCTTATGCATCTAAAGACTAAGGGGAGTTTTATTAGTTTCTTAGGGCCACTGTAACAAACTACTAAAAATTGGGTAGCTTAAAACAACAAAAATTTATTTTCTCATAATTCAGAAGATTGGAAGTTCAAATTAAAGTGTTGACAAGATTGGTGGTGACTGGAGGTTCTCTCCTTGTTCCTGGTGGTTGCTGGCCATTCTTGAAATTACTTGACTTGTAGATATATCACTCCACTCTCTGCCTTTGTCTTTACATGATGCTCTCCTTTTGGATTTGTTTCTGAATCTCTTTCTTCTTATGAGAACACCAGTCATATTGGATTTAAGCTCCACCTTAATCCACTATGTTTTCATCTTAACTTGATTGTATCTACAAAGACACCACTTTCAAATAAAGTCACCTGCATGGGTTCTGAGTGGATATATATTTTGGGAGATTACTATTCAAGCCAGTATAGGAGGCTCAACCATATCTATTCAGGATAAACTCAAAGACCCACATCAAGACCCATTTTAATCAAACTGCCAAAAGCCAAAACCAGAGAATCTTGTAGGTAACAAAAGAAAAATGACTTATCATATATAAGGGATCTTCACTAAAATTATAAGCAGATTTCTCACCAGAAATTTTGGAGGCCATAAGAAAGTGAGCTGATATATTCCAAGTTCTAAAAGAAGAAAAAGTATAAACCAAGAATAATATATCCAGCAAAATTGTACTTCAAAAATATCATAAATTAAGATTTTTGTCTTATAAAAATCTGAGGGAATTTGTTACCACTACACATGCTCTGCAAGAAATACTAGAGTCTTGAATGTCAAAAGGAAAATATAATAGATGGTAACTGAAAGATGTATGAAGAAACAAGGATTTCAGGAAATATAAATATATAAGCAATTACAAAAGCTATTATTACTGTAACAATAGTTGGTAACTTTACTTTCTGTTTTTTGTAGGAATAAGAAATGAAAACTTTTTAAAATACTATTATTAGTCTAAAAGTATCATTGGAAGTTTGGTTTGTAATTCCACATTTTGTTTTCTACATAATTTAAAAAAACTGGTGAATTAAAAAAATATCAACTTACGGTTTTGGATATACAGCATATAAAGATGTAATTTTGTGACATCAGCACCTGAAAGGAATAGGGATAGAGCTATAAAGGAGCAGAGCTTTCATATAGTATTGACAAATTCAAATTAGCATATTATTATAGTTTCAGGTATAATTTTAAATATAATCCTCATAGTATTCACAAAGAAAATAGCTTTAGAATACACACAAGAGGGGGTTAGACAGGACTTTAAATGTTTCACTAAAAGAATCAACTAAACATGAAAGAATATGGTAATGCAAGAAATTAGGGACAAAAAAGCTATAAGACATATTTGATGTAAATCAAATAGCAAAATGACAGAAGTCTTTATCAGTAATTACATTAAATATAAATTGATTAAATTCTCCAATCCAAACATAGAGAATGGCTGAATGGGTTAAAACATGGTTAAACTATCTGCTGTCTATAAGAGACTCACTTTAGATCCAAGACACGAACGTGTGGAAAGTGAAAAGATGGAAAAAACCCTTGCAAATAGTAACCAAAAGAGGAGAGGGTGGCTATAGTAACACTAGAAAAAATAAACTTTAAATGAAAAAAAGGTAATAAAAGTTAAGGGACATTATATATTAATGTTCATACGGCATGATACAAAATTATAAACATTTATATACCTAATAACAATCAAAATATATAAAGCAAGGTTGTCTTCCCTTGGTAATCTAATCTTTCTTCTTGGAAGAAGCCTTAAAGAAATAGTTTTGCAATAATAGTTTGATGCTTTAATACTTCACTCTCAATAATGATTAGAAAAATCAGAAGAGATTTCTCTGGAAAAGGAAGAAGGAAATAGAGGACTTGAACCACACAACTAAACCAGTTACATCTAACAAACATATATATAGAGTTCTCTACCCAACAACAATCATTCTTTTCAACTGTACATGGGATATTTTCCAGGAAATTGGAACCCTTGTGCACTGTTGATCAGAATGCAAATTTGCACAGCCATTGTAGATAAACAGGGAGGTGTGTGTGTGTGTGTGTATGTGTGTGTGTTTTAAGATTTTATTTATTTATTCATGACAGACACAGAGAGAGAGAGAGGCAGAGACACAGGCAGAGGGAGACGCAGGCTCCTTGCAGGGAGCCCGATGCAGGACTTGATCCCAGGACTCCGAGATCTTGCCCTGGACCGAAGGCAGGTACTAAACCACTGAGACACCCAGGGATCCCCTCAAGATGGTCAATTTTAATATATCATGTATATTTTACCACAATTTTAAACTGGAAAAAATGATTATTTACCGTTAAAGCAAAAATAATAACAATGTGGTGTGGAGTTTATAACATATGGGGAAATAAATGTGTGACAACAATAACAAATGGCCATGAGGATAGAAATGGAAGTATACTATTATAAGGTTCTCACACTTTACATGAAATGGTTTAATATTACTTGAAGTGTTGAAAAGTTAAACATATATACCATCAACCTGCAATCACTAAAATAAGTATTTATAGTTAATTGGTGAACAAAAGTGATATGTGAATTCATAAAAATATCCAATTAGTATAAATTAAAGAGAAGAAAAAGGCAACAAAGAACACATGGAAAAATGGAAACAAAAATAGTAAGATTTAAACCTTGAATGGTTAAACATAACACTACTGTGTTATCTGAGACATATACCTGAGAGGAAAAAAAAAGCAATACCTATACAAAGATTTATATGCAAATTGTTTGTAGTTTTATTCATAATATTCATAATATTATTATTCATAATATCTTAAAACTGAGGGGCACTTGGGTAGCTCAGCGGTTGAGCATCTGTCTTTGGGTGAGGTCATGATCCTGGGTTCTTGGGATCAAGTCCCACATCAGGGTCCCCCCAGGGAATCTGCTTCTCCCTCTGCTCATGTCTCTGCCTCTCTCTCTCTGTGTGTGTCTCTCATGAATAAATAAAATCTTAAAAAAAATAAGACACACACAAAAAAGCATATACTATAGGATCTAACTAAAGAAAATTTTAGAAAATTCAAACCAATAAAAGATGTCAGAAATAAAATCAGTTATTGCCTAGGAAAGGTTGGAGGTAGCTTGGTTGGGAACTGTGATTACCAAGGGAAGACACAAATTTTTGTAGGTTATGGAGATGGGTTCAATATCCTGATTGTATTAATTGTTTCACAGGTTTATATATTGTCACAACTTACCAAATTCTAACTATAAATTAGACTTTATTGTAGTTAATTACATCTCAAAAAATAAAACTAGCATAAAGGCTGAAACAGAGACATTAGCAATCCCATTTTAAACAACAAATATAAAGATTAAAAAATTACCTTTTATTATAAGACATAGTTTACATATGTTTTCTCTAACTAGAATTCCTATATGCAACATTCCAGAGAAGCTGTGTTAAAAGACACTGTGTTAAGAAGTAATGTCTAAAAATTTGTCAGTCTATACCATCTGTACCCATTGTATAAACATCTTTCTGTTAGATAACTTGAAGATTTATTATGGAAGCAGCAAATATAGTGCATGTTCACCAAAAATGTATCACATACTGTAGGAGAAGACACAGGCCATTGTATATCAACTAATTGGTCATGGAAAAACTATATATATTAAAAACAAAAAACTTCAACACATTAAGTCAATCATACTTTTGGAACAAGACACATTATTGGTTTCATTTTAAAATTTAGGAGATCCGTGGGTGTAAAATTCATACAATAGTGTTTCTTGTGATTCCTTTTAAAAATGCAAATATCTCCTAGGCCTGCAAATTTCCTGAAATTCAACACCTTCTGCTCTGTTGAAATACACAGATATGTTCATCTTTAATTAATAGCTCACTACAGACTGAAATTTAGTACCCTTCAATTATTATGGTTTGATTTAGAGAAACAATACTTAATTTTTTTTTTATAGTCAAACTTATGGGCACCTGGGTGGCTCAGTCAGTTAAGCGACCTACTTTTGATCTCAGTTTAGGTTTTGATCTCAGGGTTGTGAGTTCCAGCCCTGTGTTGGGCTCCATGCTGGGTGTGGAGCCTACTTAAAAAGAAATAAAATAAAACAAAAATCAATCAATCAATAAACAGTCAAATGTATTATATTAGTGGTATATGTTATTAAAACTACCTCTCAGAATGCATGGGTTGGAAAGATAATGAAAATGTTTCCCAGTTTGGGAATTACCTCCTTGTCATACGTCAAAAAGTTATTAGAATTAATTATTAATATTAATATTAATCAATTAATATTTACTTCCATCACTTTGTTCATATCTGCATAAGTCCCTATATTGCAGATACCTTATGTAGCCTTAATCTATATCTATACCTGTATGTAACCAAGTGTGCTGGAAATCTGAGACAAAAGAATAGCTTAAAATGGATGAGCATATTTTAGTCTATATGAAATTTACTATCAATTGAGACGATAGGTCTTAATTGATTTTAGTTATGTGTGTATGGGGGAGAGTGTAGGTAAAGGAAACATTAATTGTATCTTTGCCTCAAATTCTGACTCAATAGAAACTTGAATTTTTCATTTTAAATGTTATTTGTTTAACTATGTTAAGTTTATTTTTACCTGAGAAACTTAGGAATCACAGAGACACAAAGATAGTAGTGATCCCATTCTAAATAGTGTGGATATAAAATCTTTTCCTTATGGTGCTAGTTTGTACAGCTCATTTCCATGCCCTGTTACTCACTAATGCTATTATAGTTAAATTGGAATCTTTCTAGTGACAATCACACTACATGAAATGTTTCCTTGTAATTATATTAGAAGAAGATATGTTGTGAAAACTGTTAGCTTGACTAGTTAAAACTTGTAAAATGTATGTTATTCTTGCACTTAGCTACATATTTTTGGAAGAAAAAAAAGTATATACAGTGTTCCTTGGCACCTGTGCGTATGTGTGCTCTCTCTAAAACAAACAAACAAACAAATAAATAAATAAATTATTTTTAAAAAAGAATCTCTGATTTGTAGCCAATTCCAGCAAAAATGTGGGTAACCTGGGGACCCACTACTTGTGATTGGTGTTTGAGGTGGGACAGTCTGAAGCTTTAATCATTGGGGTCTGCATACTGATCCTGGGTAGTTAGTAACGGAATTAAAATAAATTGTAGGACATGTAATTGGTATCTGCAGAAAATTGGAGAATTTCTTGGTGTAGAAAATCTACATATTTGGTGTCTAAAGTGTTGCCAAGAGAGAAACAATTTTCTTTTAAAGTCAAAATATACTCCCATAAACCTGGAATTCCCCAGAAAATACATTGTCTCTATAAGGATGAAATAGGAATTATGCCTCCCCTGCCCCACTATGGAAATGAAAAATGTCTGGATTCTTTATCATTGAGTGAGGGCAGAAAATAATTCTAAAATAAGCAGAATGCACTGTATTTATAACCAAGTGCCATTTTACATATATGCAAGTTTGTTTTGGACATAGATATTATTCTTTTTTCATGATGCCATAATGAGGTCATACATTATGGTTGCATATTTGTTTAAAAAGGTTGTAAGCTTCCAGAAGGTGGGGATAGTAGCGTTGAATTTCTCTCATTATCTTCCTGCTGCTGGGTCCAGAGCAAATGTGCAATAAATGACTTGGGTGAAGAACATGGATTATTTGTGCCAGAAGGAGCAGTAGTGTTTGGGGGAAAGGTCATGGCCGAATGCCCTTATGGATTTTGCTTATCTTGGGCAAGGGATGTTAGAATAATTGTAAAATATGGAGAAATTCCTTTTCACTCTGGAAATTTGGGTTATTTTGTGTGCAGAGACCGATATCCAGATGGCTGAGTTATAACTAGAAGAAAAACACTGAATGTGGTTGGGGACAGCCATTTCTCTTTCTTTTATGGGAAGAAATTATGGTTATTACCTGAGATTTCATAGCCATGAATAGAGTACTGATAGAAAGATTCTGAAGTATCTCAGATTTTTCTAGGTATTGTTCTAATCCAAAGAATCAAGGGTTCATAGGTAGTATGAATTAGGAAGCATACAGTTATAATGTTAAGGATTAAACAAACACAAAGACAATGACTCTGAATCCAGACTGCCTAGATTCATATACCAACTCAGCATTTTTTAAAGACTTTATTTATTTATTTATTTAATTATTTGACAGAGAGAGAGAGAGAGAGAGCACAAGCAGGAGGAGTGGTAGGCAGAGGCAGAAGGAGAGAGAGAGGGAGAAGCAGACTCCCTGCTGGACAAGGAGACTAATGCAGGGTTCCATCCCAAGACCCTGAGATCATGACCTGGGCTGAAGGCAGACGCTTAACCAACTGAGCCACTCAGGCACCCCTAGACACTCAGTTGCCCCCCAACTCAGCTTTAACTAGCTGTATAACTTGGAGATACTATTTCTTTGTCTGTACAATGGGGACACCCACAAATTTCACCTCATACAATCATTGACAATATAAGTGAGTTAATTTAGATAAAGTGTGTTTAGGTCATATCTTGACACAATATTACCATATTAATATTATCTCTCTGCTTTCTTACCTGGACACCAGTAAGCTGAGGGGAAGGGAATATACTATTCAACTCTACCTGTTCCACAGCTCTAAAGGCTGCAACATAATAATAACAATAAAAATGATAATAAAATTTATTAACATCTTGTATATCAGTCGCTGTAATTTTATATTTATTTCTTTCCCTTATTACAATGAGGATAGTAACATCAATATGTCCATCTTACAAAGAAACTTATCATTAAAGAAACTTATTACCTTGCTTAAAAACAAACAAATAATAAGCAATGATGTTAAATTCCGGCTTAGTCTAACTTCTGAGTACTCTTTTAAAACCAGTTATGCCATCTTAAAAGGAGAAGAATTTGATAAAACATGCATTGGATAGATGAAAGAACAAATGAATTTCAAAAAAAAAACCCATCATCTCTTTTCACAATAAATTTACTTTATGGATATGTTTAGTAATGATAATGACTTCACATTCATTTCAGCACTGGTAAATGTGTTTTTTTTCAGTATCTTTTAAAGGTACTACAGCAAAGTGGTCTCCATAAGGCAAAATAAAATGTGGTGCCCTGGTATCTGTTTCTTTAATTGAGCTTTTAAAATATATATCATTTGAATGAAATTATAATGATTTCATTAACCTATTTTGCCCTTTCTCAAATATAATGACTATAAATGTGATAGGAAATTACAACTGCCCATTGCTGGAAGAAAGCAATCAAGCTAGATTGACCAATATGATTATTACATGCCTGTCTGACAACTTTTTCCCCCTAGATACTGAAGCTGAAGTTGGCAGACCATATAAATATCTATTTGTCTATTTATGAAAAAATTAAATCAGGAAAACTCAGGATCAAAATTTTAATTAATCAGTTTTACAGAAGGAAATCTCAAATTTTTAGTTCTTAGGGATTTCCATTTTAATAGTAATTATAAAACATTCTGGCTTAGTTTGTTATACAGAGGTGATGGATATACATTCAGTGATTTTCAACGGGAAGCTTAAAATGCATTCCCAAATACCAAAATGTTTTACTGTGAAATAATTTTAAAATTTAGGAGAAAAAGAGACTATTAAGCTCTTAAAGGTGTTTAGGTTCATTTGCTAGATACCATATAAGCCAGATGCTATATGAGATATAAGGACTTGCGGATTTAGTAATTTTCTCATCTTTCAAATGTGAAGAAGTGTTGTTAGATATGCCGACATATAGATACCCAGAGGAAAAAAAGAAACAAAAAGCGATGTGGTACTGGAGAGGAGGAAAATAAAATAGCAATCAAATAAAGAACAAAGATGCACTGCATTGTATAGGGGAATGCAACAAAATATTTTCTCTTTCTCCTTCCACCCCTTCTCACCTCACTCTCTCTCTCTCTCTCTCTCTTTCTCTATCTCTGTTTCTGTCTCTGTCATCTCTCTCTCTCTCTCTCTCTCTCTCTCTCACACACACACACACACACACATTCACACTTACACTCTGGATTGTGACCTGTAGTTTAAAAAAAAAAAAAAAAAGAAATCTAAAGTGTTTGGCTGCTGGCACAGTAGCCCCATTTATAGGTGTAGTCTTTTAGGAATAGAGATTACAGAGAATCATACATCAGAAAATGAAAAATTTTCTTTCCAAAAAATCATTGATCATTTTATTATATATATATAACTATTTAATTCACCCTACAGGCCATTTTTTCAAATAATTGCTACTTTTGCCCTTGCTTTCCAACATTATTTACTCATTTTATCCATTTGAGAAAAATCCTCCCCTTAATGAAATATATCTCAAAACAGCTAGCATAAAAGACAAAAGAGTAGTTAGAATATTTAGATTGGCTTATTTTTGTGGGTTGAAAGGATTTTCAACCCACAAAAAAGGGCTTGTTTTCAAATAGGTAGTCTCTACATACATACCTGTGAACAGGATCTAAATACCTCCTATTTAAATAATTTATTATTTGGTTAATAACTGAAAAAGAAATTACTTGTCTTCGTCCAGTAAAAAGTTATGCTCTGAATTAGTATGATGTCTTCTTGTTCAAACCACACATAAATACACAGAGACCTTGATTTTTGCTGAAGATGTGTCCTGAGATTTGATGTATAAACCCATAGTTTGCCCCCCTTTTGGTCTTTCCTGGCACTTGGAGTCCCCATCATATTTTAATATGCTTTATGTTCCAATTAGCAGTCTGCTTAAAAATCAGGTTGAAAATTTCTTGTTTATGGGAAGGGACTTTTGTTTTCTCTGTAACACCATTAAGAATTAGAACTGCTGTTTGAAATAGCAGGAATAGACAAAAAAATCCATTGATATAATATTGGACGACGTCTTTCCATAGAATGCTTATTACAAATGATAGAGAAACAGGCCTTACCAGGAAGTCCAGGTCATTTAACTTTCTCAAATTATAATTATAATTACCTGTATTTTGAGTGACAGGACCAGGTATCTAGAACCTCAGAGAAGATGCTGTTTTCTCTCTCTCTCTCTTTTTTTTCCCCATACCAACAAATTTAGGGGCAGTTTTGAAATAAGACATGTTAATTCTGGAAACGACAATATCACTCTCCAATTTTCTTACAATGCTGGTGCTTTCCTTCCCAGTGTCCAGTAAATTTCCTCAGATCCCTACACTGGGAATAATTAGAATACATATCTCTGTAATCCACATTCCAAGAAGCAAACTCAGAGCAAATCACAATTTTTCTTTTTGCAGAGTAACTTAGTTTATGTTTGTGAGGGAAAAAAAACAATAAGCATAAACTTACCTGTATCAACACATGATTGATTAATAACCTCAAACCCTTTCTGTTTATTTGTATTGGAAAATTGGGTATACGCTAACCATAATAATTTTTTTCTTGGTGAAATTCCAAACACTACTTTGAGTTATAAATAATTTTATGCAAGCAGATGTAGAACTTTTTTTCTTTCTTTCTTTAGTTAACTCTGAGTCTGGGGAGTTCTGCTCAGGAGTGAATTAGCAATTTTGCTTCCATCAGAACCACTTCTCTGCAGAGGTTTATTCTCCAAATAAACCTTTTTTTCCACTTAAAGTCTCCCTAGCAGCCACAAACCCTGTGGCTTCCAAATTTTGCACCTTCTAAGATTTTTCCACCAGCCTTCCTTTCCACTCTCATCTTCATCCCACACCTTTCTTTCATGAAATACCTTCCACTTAATTCACCAGACAATTGTAGAAAATTTTGGTGACCCGGAGTCACTGAAAGCCCAGAAACCAATATGTGGAACACAGGAACCTATATATATGCCTAGGACTTCAGAGTAAGGAGCTTAGGTGGTTCATCAATGAGGAATAGTTATATAAGAATACATATTAAATATACAGAGACAAAGATAAAAATAGAGGGCAGCCTGGGTGGCTCAGCGGTTTAGTGCCTCCTTCAGCCCAGGGTGTGATCCTGGAGACCCGGGAGGGAGTCGATGTCAGGCTCCCTGCCTGGAGCCTGCTTCTCCCTCTGCCTGTGTCTCTGCCTCTCTCTCTCTGTGTGTGTGTCTCATAAATACATAAATAAAATATTTAAAAGAGAGAGAGAGAGAATAGAGATATACTATAGAGATTTATGTACTATATATAAAGAAAAAGATATATGTGCCAGTAGGAATTTGTTTGAAAAGTGTAAATGGAAAAAAAAAAAAAAAAGAAAAGTGTAAATGGGCAAACTCTCCCTTAGTTTTTAAATTTTGTTTTGTTGTTGTTTAAAACAGTTTTAATTGTGCCCATTGTTCACAAGAGCGTGAAGAAATTGACACTCATGTTTAACAGCTGGTTTGAAAAAAAGTTCAAATTTTTCTGTAGTGTGATTTAGGAATATAAATACCAATGTATATTATAAATCAGAAAACTGTGCAAAATATCATATGTAACAATTAGACTTCTAGGCACTCCTCACAAGAAGAATTTACAGATATGTTCATGTTCACCTCAAGTATGCTTAATACAACATTTTTATAGTAGTGAAATGTTGACAGTGATGTAAATACCCAACACAGAGAAATTATTAAATTAATAGTACACATGTACACATATACACACATGTACTGGAAAAATATATAGCTATTAAAATGGCATTATAGAAGACTACTAAATGATTAAGAAACTGTTCATGATCTATAAGATGACAAAGGGTCCTTAAATTATATATATATATAACAAGATATACACACGTGTGCATATGCATATATGTATATATACAAAATTAAACCTGGAATGAAGCCCACAAAAATGTTAATAATTTATCCCTGAGGTATGATAGATTTGTTTTGTTTTGTTTTTGGTGAGAATATTTAAATTCTAATGTCTTAGCAATTTTCAATTATGTAACAGTGTTGTTGTCTGTAGTTACCATGTTTCACATTAGATGCTCAGACTTCTTTTATCTTGTAGCTGAAAGTTTGTACCCTTTAACTAAGTTCTCCCTCTTTTCCCTCTTACCAGAGATGGATCCATCTCTGGCAACTGCTTTTCTACTATCTGTTTCTATGAGTTTTGTGTTTCTGTGTTTTGGATTTTTTGTTTGTTTTTCTTTTTAGATTTCACACATACATAATATCATGCAGTATTTGTTTTTTTCTGTCTGGCTTATTTCAGTTAGCATAAGCCCTCAAGATCCATATTGTCTTCAATGCCAGAATTTCCTTCTTTCCCATGGCAGAATAATATTTCATCATGTGTTTATATATATGTATCACATCTTTTTTTAATCCATTTGTCCATTAAGTGACACATATTATTTCCATATCTTGCCTGTTGTAAATAATGCTATTTTCATTTCCTTTGGATATGTACCCCAAAGTAGGATTGCAGGATCATATGATAGTTCTATTTTTAACTTATTATGGAAAGTCCATACTGGTTTCCTTAGTGGCTATAGATAATTATATAGATAAATATATAAATTCTTTGTTGAGTGAATGAATGAATACAAAACTAATGGAATAATTTAATGAAAAGTAAATGTTCAGGGTTAATTATAGTTATATTGCCTGATCTGTGCATACCACCCTCTCCCCTTTATTCACTCCTGAATACAAAATTCTTCTATCACTCCATGTCTCTCATAGTGTTTAACACAATGCCAGAATGGTGTAAGGTGGAAAATCGAAGCCTATTTATAAGGTGGGATTCCCTCTATGTTAAGAAGTTCTGTGTATATGATACCTATGTGTTTTACACCAACAAACATGTTAAAAAGTAACATCTATTATCATAAATTGAATTCACTCCAGTTTTTACCACTTTTCCCTTAATACTCTTCTAATTATTATTTTTTATTTTTATGTTATAATTTCTCTGGTTAGCCCTTCTAGTGAATGATTTTGTCTTCTAGCACAGTATTTTTCTACCTAGTGGTGGTAAAGAAAGTTTTATTTCCTGATTTATCTTCAAATGCAGACCAATAATTACATAAAATACAATAAGAATTTTTAGAAAGAAATGTTAAAAAAAGACATGCCAAATAAAAACCCAAGCTTTTATATTTCATTCTAAATATAGGAATCCACTTCCATAAATAAGGAGTCCATAGGCAAAAGTGATGATAAGGGAGATTAATAACTATTTTTTCATGGAAATCTTGATAGATCTCTTTGAAACTCAGTGTTTTCACCTGCAACATGGGAATTAAGATAACTAGACTGAAGGATTATTAAAAACATCAAACAACTCACGTAAAATATCATGTAAGCAGGTTATCATGTATGCATGTTTGTGTATGTGACATCATTACGATTATTTATTTTCATTACTTGAGCCGTCTGATTCTCAAGCACTTCATAGTGTGTGTTCCCTGGTCTCCTCCACTCCTGGTTCCCTCAGGCAGAACATTATATATATTTTAACCAGAAGTTTCTTTTCCTTCCAAAAAGACCACTTTATTTTGACTCTGTTCTACTACTTCCCTTAGATGTTTGAAAACTGTTTTTAATATCTTCATCCTCAAGCTCATCAATTTCTGTTTTATACAGAGAGATTTCCTTTGTTATTTCTAAGTAGGATACTTTCTTGGTTTTGCTTTTTTAAGTGGCTTTTTATACTCCTATGCTGTCATATACTGTACTTCACCATATCCTTTTCAAGATTTCCCTTTTTCTTCCTTCAAAAATTTATCTTCCGGAAAGCATTCCTATCTGCTCATGCTTTCACATGAGTTAGTGAAATGTGAAATTTGTTCCCCAAAGTAATGTTCCAGTTCACTTTGACACAGGAAAATACAACAATAAACTGTAATTGTTCTCCTGTAAACAGGTACGTAACCCTCCGTTAAGCTGCTCCTGTGTGTGCAATGGAACTTGAAGTAGCGTGAGTAACCTGCTTGTGAGGAGACCACATAGAACTAAGACACACACACAAAAATGATCCCTGGAAGCTCTTTGTTCAGCCTTGCTCTACTTTCTAATAGTGGATTTTGCCTTCATTTCATTTGCTTTTCTTCTCCACGTTTTGTTTTGCACCACAGTCCTCTCTAAAGAGTGCAAGCCAGTAGTTCTCCTTGAGTCAGTCTCTCTGCATGGTCACATTCCACAGTGCCACTTTTGCATCTGGTAGCACATTTATGGTTTTGCTACTTTGATCTGTTTAATTGTACTTCCTACTGTTCTCTAGAGAACTCTCTTCGTATCTGTCTACAACCTGTGCTCCTCCTGTAAAAAGCAATGTCAGCTGCATTAAATAAAATTCATTTTTGAGTGTATATTAGAGTCCCAGTTTCACTTGTGTATTTTACTTTCCTGGAAGTACCTGAGAATCTCCTTGTAAAAAAGTCTCCAGGCCATATATACAGACAGAAGCTATAAAAGCAGGCTTGTCTCATTTCTCTGGCACCTTGCACTATTACACCCTTCACACACAATCCCCCACCACTGCGTATGGGCTGCTGATGGGGTTGCTGGGAAATGTCTTCACATATTTCATCAGTGTTCAGACAGATGGTCTTAAACAGAAACTGTTTGTGTTGTTGTTTTCCTAATCAAACATTTGCTTCATAGAAATAAAATTAATATTCTTCCCACTTTCCTCTTAAAGCATGGTATCTCTTCAAATTCCTCAACCCAATAGCTTTTCTCCTTGCTACCGTTGTGCCTATCATATGTTTTATGCTATGCTTAGAAAATTCTTGAAATCAAGGTCCAGTTTCATTGTCTACAACTTTTAGTCTTTCAATTTTCAAAAATTACCAAGGCGAGATTCTGTTTGCAATTACTATTTTTAAATAGTGTAGTAAATCATATGTAAGATGTGCTTAAATATGTAAAACATTTCTTTAGAGTACTTACTTCCTTGAACTTAGTTCTTGAGCTGATCATTTCCAATAAATAAGCAAGTGCTTATTATTTTGTTGCCACCTTGCATCAGCTCAGACTCCTTCTTTCCTATTTCTGAAGTTCCTTTATAAATATTGCTACCATCATTTAGGGAGCACAAGTATCACCATTGTTTTTCTTTAGTGCCAACTTAAACTGCAACTTTTTTTTTCCTTTTACTCTCCATACTCTATCTCTGCACAACCTCAGATGTCTGTAGGAAGTGTCTTTGTTCTTGTCTGTTTTTCTCTTCTCTCACCATCCTATCTTTACAGACCTGTTATTTCCATTTGGATTACTGCTTCCATGTCCTCACCCTGACTTTCTCAGTCTATGTACTCCTTTAAAGATTTCTGCAGCTATTTTACTCTTTAAAGCTGTTGGCTTGATTCCTTCCCTGGGGAATTTTCTTTATATCATTTTTAAAAATATGAGCCACCACTTTGTGACAGCTGGAAAGGTGAACAGGAATTCTCTATTCTTGATTATTCCTCTTATATTTTTAAAAATTTCTTCTTCTCATAGGGACATTCTCAGCCTCCAAATACCTCTGCCAAATTTCTCAGCTGTTGAGAGATTAATTTCAGCTATTACCATAGCAGGATCAGAAAAACTAACATCTTTCACATTGCATTATAGAACCTCTATTTTCCCTCGTGTGTGTGTATGTATATGTATATGTATATATGTGTGTGTGTATATATATATATATATATATATATATATATATATATATATATATTTAAAAAAATCTATCAGCTCCTATCATTTTTCCAGGGATCTTTTTGGTAATACAACTATAAATGTGTGTATGTAAGTTAGCATCATTTGATCTCATATTGAAGATTGGCTTACACTTTGATTTTATTGCCAAGTATCTTGGAGTCAGAAAAACCTCAAACACTAGCCCCAGAGGGAAGGGTGGAAGTAAGTTCTGGTGGCAGTTTAATGAATGTTTACCCTTTTGAATCAAAGAGTAGTAATCCTTCCCCCCATTGATATTATCACTTACTATAGATAAGCATTTCCATTCTGTGTCTCTAATTTTCCTGCCCTCAGTCTTACCCACTGATTTATAGAATACATTATTTGCTACAATTATCATCCCATACAATGTTGCTTCTGACCAAGGCATTCACTTTACAACAAAAGAGTAAAGCAAAGGACTCATACCCAAGGGAATCACTCACCTTGTTGGGTGCCTCATTACCCAGAAGCAGTTGGTCCAGTTATATAGTGGAATGGCTTATAGAAAATACCTGGTAGAATTGAAGAAATGTTCTAAATTTTTTTTTATTTATGACCACAAATGTTTTTTTCTGTCTTAGAAAACAGATTGGAAACTCAATGGTTGAAAGTGAGAATGACTCCTTTCATTATAATCCCTCAGAACACCCTCAAAAATGATTTTGTCTCCCCTCCCTATAATTTACTGCTTTGATGGTTTACAGGTGTTCGTTTCCAAAGGCGGAATTGTTTTACAAGGGCACAGTGATGGTTTCAATGAACTCGAAATTAAAAACAAAACAAAACAAAAAAAACCTTACTCTTACTGAGTTTCTAATGCAACCAAATTAATAGGTAAAGGCCAACTGTTTGTAGTTACAATCTTAATAGTAAGGTGCAATATAATTTCTGCTACACAGTAGAAGCAGAGAGGATTATGTTTGTCCAACTCATGGGTTCTCAAGGCCACAGCAATCAAATATCAAACATAGCATGATATTTAAGGAGTCAAAGTTTGAATCACCTTACTAAGCAGAGTATCACAAACTTTTGAGGCACTGACTGAGTATAAATGGAACGTAGCATGGAAAGTGAAAGAAACAAGTTTTAAATAGCAACTAAATACCAGTTGTTAAACAAAGACTAGACAAATAATCATATTGTCTTCATTGTTCTGTATCTTATCAGTTGCCTTTTTTAAAGCTTTTCTTTTCTCAGCACGCCATGACTACATTGGTCAGTAGAACTTGCGATTCTTGATCTCAGGATTGTGAGTTCAAGCTCCATACTGGGTATGGAGTATACAATAAATAAATAAACAAGTAAATAATATGAATTTAAAAAGTGAAGACTTTCTTTTTTTCTGCACAATTTTTATAAAGGGTTGAGGGAATGACTTATTAATCAGTCTTTACAGGTTATAGAAGGGGGTTTGTGATTACACTAGAAAAGAAATAAAGACTATCTAATGCTATATATAGTATAACATATGATGAGGATTTCAGGAAAAGAGCAAACACATTGTCACTTGCACATCATCTTTGTCAGTCACATGATCTTGTTGCCATTGTTTGGGAGATAAGCTTGAATAGAAGGCTGTGTACTGGCACTGAGGAAAAGGATTGTTGGTACTCAGAACCATTCTCACCACCTTCCGTGCTCTCTCCTATAGCTTAGAAGCATGTCTAGAACACAAATTTCCCAGGGTGCTTTGTGGCAGGGCTTTGGTTTAGATTATAATAATATGAGTGACTGTTAGATCTGGAAGGCAGAAGTGAAACAGTTCTATTCTTCCTTTTGCATCAGAAAGCAAAAGCATGGATATGGTGAATGTGAGAATTTTTAGTGTCTGCTGGCCATTAAGAATCATTCTCTTCAGTGTTACAGCCTGCCCTGCAGCAACCAACAGCAGTGACTTCCCGTACCTTTTGAGCAGGGTTGGAAATAGGAACTTCATAATTCCCCCAAAGCTATCAACAAACCTGAGATCTATTGGTGGTATGCCCTGACCTTTTACTTCTCAGTCCTTTCAACAGATTTGTAAGCACTTAATTTGCTGTGCTAAACTCTAAATTGCTTGCAATATTTAAAGAGGTTTATGTTATCCTAATAGAACCATCAATGACAAAAGGTTATACATAAAGTGAATGAGGATTTATAAAGATTTATAAAATAATACTACATGGACTTCTATGCTCATTTAAATAACACTATGCATGTAACAAAATAATTTCTAGTAAATAAAGGGCTCTTAATATCAGTAATCAAATAATATCAATAAATAAAAGGCAAACATCTACAGAGAAATTAGACAAAAGTTGTTAAGAACCAGTACTTAAGAATGCGGTCATTGCTATCCCCTGCTAATTTCTTCTCTGAAAATCCAACTCAACAAAAATAGGCCAAAAAGCAAACCAAAAAAAAAAAAAAAAACCTCACAGAAAGAAACAACAACAAAACCAACAAAGGGGAATAGATAAAGCATCCATATAATGTTACTTTAAGAAAAGGGGTAATAAAAAAAAAAAAGAAAAGGGGTAATAGGAAAACTTCCCAACAGAGAAAAAACATGGAAGAAAACCGAGACATTAAAGCAGATAAAATTTGAATCCAACACTCCCAACATTAACACAAAAATATTAAATATGTAATCACAACTTTTACAAAAAAAAAAAAAAAAAAAAAAACACTAAGCACACAGGAAAGAATGGCCAGTAAAGAGGAAGATAAATAGGAAGAAAAGAAACAGAACAGTAGGATATATAGAAAAGTGAAATGAGAAAAATTAACAAAAGGAAACTAAATTCAAATAAGTAGTGAACAAGTAGTAAAGAAAAGACAGGAACCAAATATATAACATGTGCAAAACTGAATATGTGAAGGAGAAAATGAAATAAACAAATGTTCCGTTGAGTTTATTAGGAAAGATCCATTTGGCTTCTTGGTGAAAAAGAGTATGTCACTTATAAAGGAAAGGAAACAAGACAGATAAATTGAAAATGAAGGTCCAGGTAATCACTTTGGCTGCAATATTCATTGATAGAAGATCAACACTTGCAAAGAGACTCAAGGAAAGAAAATATGATACAAGGATCTTATATCCAGCAAAGTCATCTTCCAAGTATAAAGTATATAGACAAAACAGTTTTTACCGTAAAATAGCAGGATACATTTTTCATACAAGCCTTTCTGGAAGAAAGGCTATAGTTAGGTAAGAAGTGAATGGAAAGATCCTGGCAAAAGACTATTAGGGAGAATTTATTTATTTACTTATTTTTAGAGATTTTATTTATTTATTTATTCATGAGAGACACAGAGAGAGAGACAGAGGGAGAAGCAGGCTCCGTGCAGGGAGCCTGATAAGGAACTGCAGGATAGTGCCCTGGGCGGAAGGCAGGCGCTAAACCGCTGAGTCACCCAGGGATCCTCCAGTGGAATGAATTTAATATATTCAACTAAAAATTGAAACCATAAAAACCAAGGCAGGAATAGGAATAATAGGATAGAATATAAATATTGGATATTCTGATAATATCAAATGAATAAAGGAAAACAAAATAATTTGGATATTAAAATAATTCTCCTTATTACCTTATGCACAATAGCTTGCAGCCAAAGGACATCTTTTAAAACGACAAATTCGGGCAGCCCCGATGGCACAGCGGTTTAGTGCAGCCTGCAGCTCGGAGTGTGATCCTGGAGACCTGGAATCGAGTCCCACGTCTGGCTCCCTGCGTGGAGCCTGCTTCTTCCTCTGCCTGTGTCTGTGCCTCTCTCTCTCTCTGTGTGTCCCTATGAATAAATAAATTTAAAAAATAAAATGATAAATTCAGGGACAAAAGCATAGATTTCATACAAAGATAAACACAAAAGGAAGATAATATTAAGTGACGGAGCAGAGGAAGGTATGAGGGAGGAAGAGAATGCAAGATTTTTTTCTCATAATGAATACAAAGGGGAGCCTAAATATTTTATTCAAAAGTCTCATTATAAAAATAATCACTTAAAAACTTACTAAATATTAGAGTAGTCATAATATATATGTATAATGTAGCTATATATGTAGATTATATATGTATAATATATCAGAAGATATATATTTATACTCAAACATAAGCACAAATATATACAAAATCTGATATAGCACATCACTTTAGAGTCACGGGAAAGAAGGAGGGAAAGGAGGAGGAGGAAAAAAGGGGGAAGAAGGAGGAAAGGGAGAGGAGAAAAATGGGGAAGAAGAGGAGAAAGAAAACAGATTAATTCCATAAATATTTTTTTTTTTATAATTGAGCTTTAATGAATAGTAGGAAACAATTCAGCATTGCTTCCACTCTCCAAGGGTAGGTTTTCTTTGTTATAAATATTGTTAAATGTTTCCCCAGGCAAGTGAAATATTTTAATGTAGAACTATAGACAAAATATAAATGAATATTGGAGGATATGTATCAATGATGAGTTTGAGAACTTGAAAATCTTTTACCTTAATATTGTCTCTCCGAATTAATTATTTAATGAATATTTTATTATTATCATAAAGAAAAAGAACTGTGTTGGAAAGGGACAGGGAAGGCAATTAGCTGTATGTGATTATTTAAAAAAGAGCAAGTGGTAGGAACATGTGAAGGTATCTTTTTATTTTGATTATTTTCACATATCTGGTTACAGAAACTATCATCTTTTCAGTGCTTCAAAATGCACTAGAATATTAGTTACTGTATACAGGCAGGATTATTTTTTTACTTGTTTGTCTTGTTTTTACAGTTTGCTGCCTTATTCCTAGCACCTAACACCATACCTGATCTGATATATGGTAGATGCTCATTGATAGTTGTTGAATGAGAGATCATTTTTGGAGAAGTGTTCTTGTATTAATTCTTGTTCGCAAAGCTAATGGAAAAGAAACTATCAGGTTAAAAACTGTTTGCTCCTAATAATTATTTTCATCAAATGAAAACACTTCCAGTCATGAGATCAACACAAGAAAGCATTTCATAGAATAAAACATGCAGCCATAAATATATGGAAAAGTTATAGTCATTGTTTATACACATACTAAAAAAATAACTCTATATTGAGTAGTATGTAACCTAAAATTAGAGAAAATAGCTGACATTTTGCTCAACGAATTATTACTTGCAATAGCCCCAATTGGGGAAACATCTATATTTTCTCATATTCTTAGGGCTTTTGACGTGTGTTGCTAAGTTGCCTATTCACCTATTGATATGTCTACAAGCACCTTACCACATATATTCCCGGAACAACTGTAAATTATTGTGCATTAAAAAATCATTTTCAGTTATGACAGCCTAGTGAACGATATCTGGTTATCAGTTGATCACAATTAACATTGGACTACATAAATGCAATTATTGATTACTTGTATTTCCTCCTTTGAAAGTTTCTAGGCATAACAGCTTTTTTCAGTTTCTCTATTACTATTTTTTCAAATGACCATTTTATCTCTTTTTTGTTTAAGGATATCAGATTTTTATTTCACTATTTTTTGGAAAATTATATTCTCTCACATTTTTTTTGCCTAAGTCTTTTGTTTTGAAATTTTATGATTTTTGACATGCAGAAATCTTATATTTATTTAAGCTAATCTTTATATATGGATATATATACACATATATATTCACACCCTTCAAAAATAATTTGTGCATATTATAATTCTTCAAAATATATCTTTGAGTAATATCTTATTTTAAAATATATTTTGAGACACATACATTATCTACATTTTGCAGTAGGAATTTAATCTCTCCAGCATCATTATTGAAACAAATTGATCCTCTACCTACAGGTGTCAACAGCTGAATATTTGCTTCACTTGCATTTCTTCTGAGGCCTTCTTTGGTGTTCCATTGATTCATTTTTTTGAGAATGTATAGTGCATTGCTCTTACTCATTTTTATTTTTCTGATGTTAGAGATAAAAATATTCAATTGTCATTTGTTAAATAAATCATTACATTCAATGGTTCAAAAATGTTTCAAACTAATTGAGAAGCTGTACATTTAGAATTGTTACTTCCACCCAATCCTCACTCATCTTGAGACCACTACATTACTATGTTTTTGTTATTATATTACTTTTTCTTCACACAAATAAAGCAAACAGGAATATGTACTTATATTTCTTCCTCTTACAAAAAGTTGACAATCTATAGAGAGTGTTCTTCAGGTAACGTAGCATTATAGCCTGCAATTTTTCTGTATCTGTGTGTTTAAACCGCAGTTTATTTAACTTGTTTTTATTTGTGGAAGCTTTAATAGTTTCTAGTCTTCTGCTGTTACAAATGATGTAACAGAGAAACACTTTACAAATGGACTTTATTATTGTGCAGATGTATCTTTACTATAAAACATGCAAGGTAGTACTCATATGTCAAAATTTTCATTACTTAGTCTAACGTATTCATGGTTTTACGTCAGAAAATTTGGAGAGCTGGTATTGGGAGGGCAAGTCTTCTTTATCCTGAGAAAATCTGGCCTTAGCTGCGGCTAAGTTAGAGGAAAATAAAGCATGGAGAATTTACTACAGTTCTGAACTGCCTCTGCTTACAAATGATACATGGCACCTCTTATTATAATCTGTTGGCTGGAATCAAGAACATGCCCACCAACCCAACACTAAAGAAGTAGGTTGAGAAACATTTCAAAGTACATGGAAAATGCAAAATTACTTTCTGTACAATGGTTAAACCAAATAGAACCAAATAGTCCTTTGCTTATTTCTTCCCACACATTCTGCCAAACAGAAGCAAATCTCTATCCAGTAATTGTACCCAATGAGAATCTCATGTATTTTTCAAACTACTAGCATAAAACAGGCACACTCAAGAGGTAACTGGAAAAAGTCTAATGAGAGAGAGTTACACAAGGTGGTATTTATACAGGAGTTGGGATGATTAAGGGAAATGTAAAGAACGGTGAAGCGCCTGCCCTGAACATGAAGCAGCAGCAAGCAATCAATGCGTCTTTTACCCCTTAGACATGAAGGGATAAAGAAGGGAACGGCTATCAGAACGCTCTTAGAAGTACAGTTGTGTAATGCATGACCAGAAGCTGTGGACAGTAGTAGAGAAATACACATGTTTAAAAACAAAACAATACAAAAACACCACCACCAACAATAAAAAACACACAAACCCTCAAACGAGCAGAGAGAAACACAGAGAAATAAGAAACCTGAGTCAGAGACACAGGTAGAGGGAGAATCAGGCTCCATGCAGGGAGCCTGATGTGGCACTCGATGTCGGGTCTCCAGGATCAGGCCCTGGGCCGAAGGTGGTGCTAAACCACTGAGCCACCTGGGCTGCCCTAAGTATTTCAATTTTGAGACTGTTAATGTAAATGTTATTGTGGGTCTTTTTTTTCCAATTTTTTATGTAAATTACAGTTAACCATTCAATATTAGTTTCAGGTTCAGAACCTAGTGATTCATCACTTACATACAATACCCCATGCTCATCAAAAGTGGTCTCCTTAATACCCATCCCCCATGTAATGCATCCCCTGCTCACCTGGGAAGAGTGATCATCAGTTCCTTCTATGTAGCTAAGTGTCTTTTTCCTGGTTTGCCTCTCTTTTACCCCCTGTTCATCTGTTCTGCTTCTTAAGTTCCATATATGAGTGCAATCATAAGGCATTTATCTTACTTGACTGACTTACTTTGCTTAGCATAATACTCCATAGCTCCATCCACGTTGTTGCAAATGGAAAGATTTCATTCTTTTTATGGCTGAGTAATATCCCATTTATTTATATATACACATTTGCTTATCTATTCATCAGTCGATGGCATTTGGGCTCTTTCCATAATTTGGCTATTGTTGATAGTGTTGCTATAAACACTGGGGTGAATGTATCCCTTCGAATTAGTATTTTTATATCCTTTGGGTTAATACACAGTAGTGCAATTCCTTGATCATAAGGTAGTTCTATTTTTAACTTTTTCAGGAAATTCTGTACTATTTTTCAGAGTGGCTATACCGGTTTTCATTTCCACCAACAGTGTGAGAGGTTTCCCCTTAAAATACAACATCCATTCATAATAAAAACCCTCAGCAAAGTAGGGATAGAGGGAATCTATATCAATATCACAAAGGTCATATGTGAAAAACCCGCAGCTAATATCATTGTCTGTGGGGAAAACAGAGCTTTTCCTCTATGGTTAAAAACAAGACAGTGTGGTCCACTCTCACCCATTGTTATTTAACATAGCAGTGGAAGTCCTACCCTCAACAGTCAGACAGCAAAAAGAAATAAAACACATCCAAATTGGCAAGGGAGAAATCAAACTTTCACTATTTACAGATGACATCATACTCTATACGGAAAACCTAAAAGACTCTACCAAAAAGTTGCTAGAACTGGCACGCAAGTTCGGTACAGTCACAGGGTAGAAAATCAATATACAGATATCTGTTGCATTTCTATACATCAATAGTGAAACAGCAGAAAGAGGAATTAAAGAATTGATTCATTTACAGTTGCACTCAAATCCATAAGATATTTGGAGTAAACTCAACGAAAGAGGTGAAAGTCCTGTATTCTGAAAACTATAATATACTGATGAAAGAAACTAAAGAGGATGCAAAGAAATGGAAAAACATTCCATGCTCATGGATCAAAAGAACATATATTGTTAACATATCTATACTACTGAAAGCAATCTACATATTTAATACAATTCCTATCAAAATACCACCAGGATTTTTCACAGTGCTAGAACACACAATCCTAAAATTTGTATGGAACTAGAAGAGACCTTGAATAGCGAAAGCAATCTTGAAAAAGAAAAACAAAGCTGCAGGCATCACAATTCTGGACTTCAAGCTGTATTACAGAGCTGTAGTGATTAAGACAGTGTGGTACTGGCACAAAAACAGACCAAAATCAGTGGAACAGAGTAGAGAACCCGGAAATGGATTCTGACAACTATATGGTCAGCTGATCAACAAAGCAGGAAAGAATACCCACTGGAAAAAAAGTCACTTTAACAAAAAATAGTGCTGGGAAAACTGGACAGCAACATGCAGAAGAATGAAACTGGACCACTTTCTTACGTTCAAATGGATTAAAGATCTAAATGTGAGATCTGAAACCATCAAAATCCAAGAGGAGAACACAGGCAGCAACCTTTTTGACACCAATTGTAGCAACTTCTTATTACATATGTCTCCTGAAGGGAAAGAAAAACAAAAATAGACTATTGGGATTCATCAATGTAAAAAGCTTTTGCACAGTGAAGGAAACAATCAACAAAACTAAAAGGCAACCTTGTAGAATAGGAGAAGATATTTGTTAATGACATATCTGATAAAGGGTTAGTATCCAAAATCTATAAAGAACTTATCAAACTCAACACCCAAAAAATGAATCATCCAGTTAAGAAATGAGGAGAAGACATGAATGGACATTTTTCCAAAGAAGACATAGAGATGGCTAACAGACTCAACATCAATGAAAACATGCTCAACATCAATCATCAGGGAATTACAAATCAAAAGTACAAAAGATCTCATTTCACACCTGTCAGAATGGCTAAAATTAACAACATAGGAGACAAGTGTTGGCTAGGCATTGTGTTTTTAATTTCAAATTCCACTTGTTCATTGCTGGCATGTAGGAAATCAGTTGACCTTTGTATATTAACCTGTCATTCTGTAGCCTCGCTATACTCATTTAATAGTTCCAGAAATATTTTTGTTGAATTTTCAGACTTCTACATAGATAGGTGTGGAGTGAAGAGAAATTAAGAAAAATGGAGTGCTTTGGCATGTTTCAAAATGGTTTCTCTTCCCCTTCCCTGCTGTAAGCCCCAGGGAATTTTTTTAATAGTATTTATTGTGGGAATCTGATGGAGCTCCTAGAAGTGAGTCTAACAGTATTGTGGGAGTTTCTTCTATGACTAGATCCCCTTGGAGTTTTTAATCCCCAGAGTTGCTTGCTCTGAGACTCCAGAAATTCAAGTTTTCAAGTACAAGCACAGTTCAAATTTTCATCTCAGGCCTGGTTCCTACAGGTGTTTCCGCTTGTGAGTGTCTGCTCCAGGTAAGCTATGACTCCCTCCTGTTATTCATTCACCTTTCTATATATCCAATCTTGGGATCAGTGATTTTTCCTGTGTCTTCCCCCTCTTAAAGATCTGAGAAGAGTTGATTTTTAAGTCTATTCAGCTTGTTTACTTGTTGTTAGGACAGAGAGTTGACTTCTCAGCTTCCTATGTGCAGAACTGTAAATCACAGTTCCAGTAATGAAAATGTTCTAAAATCGTGGAGATGGTTGTACATATCTCTGAATAGGAAAAGACCAATGAATTGTACATTTTAAATGGGTGAATAGTGTGGTATGTGAGATATGGCTCAACAAAGTTGTTAAAAAATATTTGGATTCTAAACAATATAAATGTTTTGTATGCCTGTGTCCCTGAGGTGTTATACCAGTCTTTCTAGAGAATATGTGCAAACGTTGTGATTTATGGTGAACACCTGTTCTCCTGGGTTTCTGGAGCCTCAGAAACTGGTCTTGTAGGCAATGGCTATATACCTACGTGGTGGACCACCAATAAAAGCCTTGGTGTTGTAGGCTCAGGTGACCTCACTGGTAGACAATACTTCAAACAGGTTTCCTCATCTTGTTGCTAGGGAAATTAACCATGTCCTCTACTGAGGGAGAACTTTCGGGAGCTTACATCTGGATTCCTTCAGACTTTGCCCCATGTACTATTTTCCTTTAATCATTTTGCTTTATAAAAAATCACTTTGCTTTTTGTCCATTTGCTGTAATAAGCCATAATTATGTGTACAAGAACTTCTGAGCCCTGTGGGTTCTAGCAAATCACTGAATCTGGTGATAGTCTTGGAAACCTCTGACATAGCTGCTTCGGGAAAGTCTTATGTAGAGATCAGCAGCCCTCTTCCTTATCTGGAACACGTAGGAGCAAAGATTGTAAAGATGTGAAAAGGGAGTGTGTAGAAAACTCATGCCTATCTTTAATCCTCACTTGAAAGTGACACAGAGATTGGGAATTATAGGGTTCCTCACTGCTGGACAGGGCATCTTGGCAACGTAAGGTAAAATATGAACTCTGGTGAGTGATGCTGCAGGCAGGCAGGTGCGCCGCTCCCTACACTTAGCCTCCCCCCGCCCCCTGCCCTCTCTCCCTTTGCTGCTGAGAGCGTTGGAGAATGTGCTGCAGCTGGTGCGTGGGCAGGTGCAGCCACCATCTGCTCTCGGAGTCCGCATGCGCACAAGCACCTCGCACCCAGGATCTGGCCCAGGCCCCACGGATCCCAGAACCTGCCGGGGACGTGGCTAACCCCGCCCCCTCGCGGTGGCGATTGGCTGAACCGTTCCTGAGGGCGAGGCGCGGTCAAGGCGGGCGAGGGTCTCCCCTGTGAAGTCGGGGCGAGACGTGTCCAAGGAGGTGAGACCGTGGGAGGGGTGTGGGCGGGGGTCGGGTCCTCCCTGCCCCAAGGGTCCTTGAGAAGCCAGTTGGTTTCTCCCGGCGCTTGTCTCCTCCCACCGCCTCCTCTCATTGGCCAGGCCCGGGAGGCGGGTGCGCTCCCATTGGCCGGGGGCTGTGTCTGTCCCTGCCAGGGTGGGGGCGGGGTCTCCGCCGCGCTGAGCTTGCCCTTGGGTCTGGCGCTGGGTAGAGCTGCTGCCGCCGCCGCCGCCGCCGCCGCCGGTGCCTCTGCTGCTGCTGCAGCTCGAGCATCCGGGAGTCGCCGCCGCCGGTGCCTCTGCTGCTGCTGCTGCTGCAGCTCGAGCATCCGGGAGCCGCCGCCGCCAGCGCTGCGTCCACCGCCGCCGCCTCCCCTGCCAGGACCCCGAGACACCCCGAGCGCGAGCGGCGGCTGCTGCTTGCCTGCGCCCCCTCTGCCCCCCCTCCCTTCCGTGACCTGCCCACCCCTGCAGCCCTCGCCTGCACCTTCTCCAACACCCCGGATTCCTGCACCACCTGCTCGGGCAGCCCCGGCGGGCTCTGGGACTTGCGGTGCGAGCCGAGGGGAAGGCGAGCTCCGACCCGGTGCCTGCCTGACGGGCTGTCGCGGCTGCACCACCAGCAGCAGCAGCAGCAGCAGGAGACACTCTTCCGCCCACCGCAACCCCATTCTGCGGGTGCGTCGCAGCTGCCGCTTCTGCTGCCTCCAG
Organism: Vulpes vulpes; assembly: GCF_048418805.1. Lineage (NCBI taxonomy): Eukaryota > Metazoa > Chordata > Mammalia > Carnivora > Canidae > Vulpes > Vulpes vulpes. The sequence continues at coordinate 100,566 of NW_027325701.1, read as the reverse complement.
TCCGGGTCCGAGGGTTCGAGCACCGCAGCGGGGACCGAGGGTCCAGCCAGGAGGACGCCGGCGGCCCCTGCACTCTGGGGCCCCCGTCACCAGCATCTTCTCGCCCCCTCGTTCCTTCCCAGCCCCTTAGAGAAGGGACCGTGACCTGGAGACGCGGCGCCGTCCTCCGCTTCTACAGCGTCTGCGGGCTCCTCTACCAGGTCATCCCCGCCCCGCCGAGGGAGCATCAGCTTCACGCCCTTCCCCATCACGCCCACTGCACCCCGCATTTCCACTCTGCCCCTTCCAGTCCCCTAGTCCCCGGCGATGTGCACCCCCCCCCCTACTCCCCGGTGCGGCAGGGGCGGCGGCAGTTGGCTCCAGCCCTCGGGTCTCCGGCCCTGGCTCAGCCTTGCGCTCCCAGCAGGCAGCCCCGTGCGCGGCCCCTTCCGCCTCTTCACCCACCTGAGCTGCCTCCATCCCTCACTCAGTCCCCGCCAGCAGCACCCCCCACCCCTCCCGCCTTCCGGCGGGCACTTGGCGCCTTCTCTGAACATCACACCCTCCCACCCACCCCCACCGGCCACCTCCCACATCACGCTCCTGACCCGCCCTCTCCACCCTCCTCCTCGCTCTCACCTCCCCCTTTCCGGGTCGCCTTGCTCTTTTCTCTGCTTCCCACCATCACATCCGTGTGTCTTTGAAAAGTGAGTGAGAGCCTGGGAGCGAGCTACGGAGACGGCGAGAACAGCAGCAGCGGCAGCGCCATGTGCACTGCAGTGACATCCCCGGGGGCAGGTGTGTCGTGAGACGTGTCATGCACCTCCGAAAGGAGAGGAGACTGTCTGGGATGTAAAAGAGCGAGAGAAAGGAAGAAGGAAAAGAAAAAGAAAAAGGGGGTAAGGAGAGAGAGAATAAATCAAGAAATAAGGGAAAGGGGAAGGGAAAAGTTAAAAGACTCAAAGCTACTTTATCAACAAGCCTGTTTTTTAAAATTAATCAGCCTGTCTGGTTTTCTTTTCCTCTCTGTTCTTTTTTTTTGTTTTCCTTTTTTCTTTAAGCAAAGAAATCTACGCACCTAAGCAGTTACTTTACTGCGAAGGGATTTCCCCTCGGATTCCCGACCTCTCTATGGCTCTGCTCCTGCCGCATCTTTCCGTCATTAATATTGTCCTTTCACGTGAAATGTACGAACCCCTGCGACCGCGGTGGGGGGAACCGCACAAAACGCTGTTATGATGCAAATCACTGGGTTTGGATGCAGAGCGGCTGGGGAACCGGGGTGCACTTTTCCTCAGATCCTCCCTCTTGCAGGAGGAGGAGGGGGCCCTGTGGAAGGGGAGGAGGACGCTGGTGATGAAGTGAATGGCCATGTGCGGAGTAGGAGGGCGTGGGGAGAGCGCACTTGGGGGGTGGTGAGGCGGGGGCGGCAGGCCAGGGCTGGGGGGGCCGGGCCGGGGGGAGGAAAGTTGTTGCTTTGAAGAGAGGAGTCATACAGGGATGCGGGAGTGAGATACAGGAAGGATGGATGGGAAATGATGGACTATAGGATTTTCAAAGCTAGGTGACTCTTGATTTCTTGCTAAATCTTTGCCCACCTCTAACCCCTCTGTCGTCATTTCTGTAGTTGTGGGAAGGATAAGTTGATCAAATGTATTTGTCCCTTGGTAAAATGAATCTGGAAGTAAGACACAAGTAGACCGCAGGCGTGCAAAACCCAATTGGCCTTTGGAGGATTTAAATGAGGTCAATGAACCGTCTTTCAGCAAGTCCTTGGAATGCATCCTGCCTCCTATCCTCCAGGATATGGACTGGGATGGATTTTATTTATGCATATTTATGATGTGAAGGAAAACAGAGTGGACAGAGTTTTTCTGAATTAACTAACTGACCTTGCGGAGGTATTTCTTACCATCTTTTTTGTGTTTTATGTTAAATGTAAATTCCAGATATGAAATGTGCCAGCATCCCCGAGAAAGCCGGCAGCCTTCTCCCTGCTTACGCTGCCTCCTCCCATTTCCCACCATTCGCACTCCCACCTTCTCACAAGTACCCCGGGAGGCTGACACATCACTTGGGTCTCTAATCCATGCTGAAACGTGTTCCTAGATGCCCTATTTCACCTCTCAGTAACTTGCATTTCTCAACTCTGCATGTGTGTGTGTGTGTGTGTGTGTGTGTGTGTGTGTGCGCGCGCGCGCTCTCTACGCAGGGTAGTGGGAGTGTGATGTGGGGAAATCAGTTAATTCGGTGATTGCGATGAAAACTCGACACCGCTGGATGTGTTTTCCCTGCCAATCTGTGCGTGCTGGCCCCGGCACGTCATTGCACACACTGCTGGGCTGGTGTGAGATTATTTATTATAGAGCATGTGGGCAAAGGACTGCACTTGGGGGTCGCCTCCTCTGCCTTCAACATTTCCCATGAATTGTGGATTCACTGCAGTGCAAAATAACTGTCTGCTGGTGTCTCATTCTCTCAGCCTGGAGGAGGATTTTCTCTCTCTCTACCCGGAGAGATTCCATCAGCTGCATTCTCTTTTATTAAAAACATGGGTCTCTTGTATTAAGTATGTAAGCCAATTATTTAAAAAGTGCTGCTTTTCACAGCAGATTAGAGGTGGTGGTGCAAGGGGTGTGGGCATGCCAGAGAAAATGCACCACTGCAACCCACAGCAGCACCAGCATCAGGTCCAAGTATATAAATAAATAAGCGTCCTCTACAGCAACCAGGGAGAAAGCACCAGCCCAACAGGGTCTGTGTACTTATGAGCATCTTAGATCAGGCCATGTTAAGACACCAAAGGACAGAAGAGGATTTAAAAGGAAAAAAAAAAAAAAACTAGAGGGGGAGGGGGTGCAAAGCACCATTGGATTGTAGTCTCATGTTTATGGCTGCCTCACATTGATCAAACACTGCTCCACAGACACATCGCACTTTGTTGATATTGTCAGTTCCTGCTCAAACAAATTGCTCAGGCCTTCCTTGTTTTACTCTTGGCCAAAAACATTGCTTCAGGGTTGAGGTTGTTTCTCCCAGCATCCTACACTTTTATTAGGACTTGGTTAGGTTGTAAAATGAAAAGCTTTATTTCCTGGACACAGATTAAACACTTAGCAGGTCTTTCCTTTCCATGTGCAGAGAAAGAAGGGTGGCGGCGGAACTAGTGAGCAACTAACTGATTTTGGCTAGAGGGAGTCTGTTCTGCCTGCTGGTAGTTATGACTAGGCAAATGCTATAGGCAGCCTATAGCTTCTTATTTTTAGCTTTATCGGAACTATGGTGGTATCTGTGACTTAAGTAATACTGATCAATTAATTTAGCATTTCTATTATTATCCCCTTTCTTGCACTATGCCTTATTTTAGACAAGAAGACTCATTTGAACGTATCTTCTCTGTGTTTTATATTGTCACCAATATTTTACTCTTTCTGGGAAGCAAAATCAACCTTTTGGCTTGTTAATATGTAAAGTTAATGAGCCAGTGGTGAGAATCAAGTCAATGATAAAATAAGTTAAAAAAAATAGTACTATTCTAAAAATCTACCATTTTGTCTTCAGTGGATTCTTAGGAAATGAAAATGAATCATTAGAAGGAAATAAATATGTTTCTGACCAAAGCACAACTCGCAATGTATAGACTAGATAGACTAGACTAGATAACAAAAATTTGCTTCTGTGTTAGTTTATGGGGCATCCTTGTTTATTTTCCTCCATCACAGGTAGGGGAAAAATCTGGAATGAGGGTACAGAACAGTTTAGAGAAATGAATTTCTTTAGAAGGAGGCGTGCAAAAGCTTGCCACCTGGAACTAAAACCTCTCTTGGTTACAGAGCAGATCCAGTTCAATTGCTAACCCTGGCTGAAGCTGTGTCCCCTTTCCATGCCTGAGGGGGCACTGCAAAGATGGAGACTGTCTTGTTTAGCACAAGAAAACGGTCCTAGAAAGGGCAAAGAAGAAAGGACAAAATACAACCAGAAAATAGACATACATAGAGATTTTGTTGAGAACTTTGTTTCCTTTTTAGATTTAGTCTTACAGAAAAACACATCCAACACAAATACTGGGATTTTAGTGTTTGGTTTTGTCTTGTTTTATTTTCCATGAGATATTTTGATGAATGATCTGTTATTTTAGAAAGACTTTCAAATTGAAGGTCAATTGGACATGCATAGTACTTGCCTCAGTGAATACACTGAACATAAACTTCCCCTTACATTTTTAGAAAGTGTATTATAAAGTACAAACACACCTACATACACTTAATAAAATACTGATAACTTAATGCTTCTCAAAAGCCTCTCTCTCCCATTCATTTCCTTCTATTTGTAATAGCCTTAGTCTTGTTGAGCTCATTTCTTATGTTGAATGCAAGAACCCTATTCCTCCCTTTCTTGATTAACAACTGAAACTTTAAAGAGTAGAATCTGTACATAAGAGCCAAAGACTATGATTTAAATGGTCAAACCCCAAACACTTAGTAATTAGGAAAATCTCCCTGCAAATATGGGGAGTCTCTGGGCAGATTTTCTATCAAGATATGGAAACTTACTTCATTGTCTTCACCATTTCTACAACTATTAGAACTGTGGGAGCATAACATGACCAAAGTAAGCATTGATTGAGAGGCCTCTTTCTGCTTTCTCCCCTGAAAGATCAGATACTTGAGAACTATTTGCCCCACGTTGAAATAGTGAGATGCCATTTTTTTTTTAATGAAAAAAATTACTTGAATTACTTAAGGAGCAAATGGAAGTACAAAAATGCTGGAAGAAATGTGAGTCATGCATTTTAAAGTGACGTAAAATCAATATCAAATAATATTAATTTTCTTTTTAAAATGAGAAATCTATGGGGTATCAGATGGTTGAGACAAGTAAGGTTTATTTATTATGAAGGATTTGGGGTACATTCATAATATAAATAGACCTATCGTATTGATGTTTTATTTGATAACACTGATGTGCGTTCCACGAGATTTATTGAGAAGGCGTCCTCATTTTAATAGGCTCATTGAATAACCTTGGCAAAACCACCCAATGTGTAACAGCTGGCTTAGTAGGCTGAGGAAGTGGTGAGAAATCACAAACTGAGGAAGCCAAACTCAAAAGCTGAAGTTAGAGTTCTTTGTGGAATTGGCAGGTATTGGTTTTTTGGTCCTCCTAGAACAGCTCTAGTGCCCAATGACTACTAAACTTAAGCTTCCTGAGGGCAAGCCCTGAGCCTTTGTCATCTGTGCAATCTTCTTATTCTCAATTTAGTAGATACATAATAAATAGTGTTGGCATGAATAGGTATGTCCTAATGGACTTAAGTAGCTGCATCTCTTCATAATATGTCAGCACTTAAACTTTTTTAAGTTGTTGGACCCTGGCTCACGGGTGCCAACGTGTCCAGGTGACTCTGACCCCAGACAGGCAGATGCAATTAGCAAGAGGGTTTATTGAACGTTTGTGCAAATGGGCTCTCTGCCTCCCAGGAGGAAGAGAGCCCAATTAGCAATTACAGGCATCTTTTAAAGGTAAAAGAAAAAAAAAAAAAAACCTCTTAAAGACAAAAGAACCTTGGCAGTAGCATAGCATTCAGGTTATCGATTTCTCAGGTCAACATGAACCTATTCAGGGACATTCCAATCAGGGAGTGGGGGGAAATGGTTTTCTTATCACAAACAGAATGCTTTTTGTTGCTAAAACTTCAGGAAGGCACCTGGATGGGCTGCCTCTGGATTAGGGCTGGTACTACTTAAAGGGGGGGGGGGGGTGTTTCTTCAGTATCTTTATAATTTGGGAGCTGTCAGGGATGGGATGTGATGTGAGGAAAAGGCAAGAGTTTGTTTTCTTTGCACTCAGTTATTTTCTCTTACCCTTTTTATGAGGGTTAAAAAGTATATTTTTGAATAAATTTTCTTAGGCTTTAACAATGATTAACGTTTCCCCTTAAAAACACACAAGCAAGATATACATTTCTGAATTTGTGATAGAGCTGAGCATCTATTCTGAATCTTCTTTTGTGCTTATGAAACTAAGTAATGAGACCCTTCCACTACACGAATAGACACAGGGCTGAAGTTGTAAAGGGATCTGCCTTAGAGAGGGCTGGCTACTAATTATTTACATTCTATTTTAGAGGTCTTTGAAGTAAATATTAAGACAGTCATTATTCAACATTTGATATAACTCTAAGTCAACAAATAGTTTTTACTTGAATCTTTAAATTATCTTTCAGCCACTTGAATGCTGAACAGGAAGCTCCAATTTAGCGATAAACAGTCATTCTGGGGGCTAGATGCAGAGGTCATTAGAGATTAGAAAATAAAAATATTTATTTTTAAATAAAATAAATATTTTATCCCATTGTTATTTTGTTTATTTTTAAATAAAATAAATATTTTATCCCACTGTTATTTTGTTTATTTTTAAATAAAATAAATATTTTATCCCACTGTTATTTTGTTTATTTTGTATTATTTTGTATTTTGCTTTGAGAAATAAAAAAATCTCAGAGCTAAGTATGATCAAGTAGTGCAAATCACTTCACATTAAGAAAGCAACAGTTCTTATTGGTCAAATTGATCCCCTAACAATTTTATGTTTTTGATGATGGCTTATTTACAGTAACGGCGCACTCATTGTTTATCTAAAGTCATCTTTGGGAATAGAGCAAGAAAGCACCTTTCCTGACAAGGATGTGCTGCCAACTGTTAAGTGTATAGCTGTTATATTGATTCAGTATGATTTATAAAAAACAATTAATTTGTTCTTATAGAGAAATATTTTTGGCTTCTTTGTTAAAAGTGTTTGCCTTTCAAAATGCAAGTGACTCCCTTAAGGTTTACTTAAACATCCAAACTCAAATTTATGGTGTGTAAAATACATTTTTACTCTCTTAATGAATTCATATTTGATGTTAGCTTGTCCTCTATCCCCTCTGGGGGAAAATGCCCATGACACCTACGTATCTTCCATTCATTCTCATACCTTATATGCCCCCTACTTTCCAATCTTAAGTAGTAGATTTAGGTTGAAATGAGAGATGGTTAGAATATTTGTGTTAAAAAGCAAACAAAAAATATACAATAAGCTTGTCTAATTGTCACTCCTTTGCTGCTCTCTATTTTCTCTTTTTTTTAATTTTTTATTTACTTATGATAGTCACAGAGAGAGAGAGAGAGAGAGAGAGAGAGGCAGAGACACAGGCAGAGGGAGAAGCAGGCTCCATGCACCGGGAGCCTGATGTGGGATTCGATCCCGGGTCTCCAGGATCGTGCCCTGGGCCAAAGGCAGGCGCCAAACCGCTGCGCCACCCAGGGATCCCTGCTCTCTATTTTCTATTTTGAAGTCTGAGTAACACAGTAACTCAGCTTCCTTTGCACTGTCCAGGAATATAATATCCCCCCAGTCCCGACCATACTCCTAACCTGAAAGACCTATTAAAAGTAATTAATGAGGAATGAAGAGTGGTTCAAGAAAGGGAGATTTGCTAAAGCCTATGTGCTGAATACGTACAGTTTGGGTGATTTTCCTTTTGACCTCCACAATGCATACCCCAATGTTTTAGCAAGGATAAAACTCCTATAATGTGCTTTTGCTTGTTTTTGTTATTGCTATTATTGCGTTTTGTGAGAGTTCAAACTCCTTACTTTCATAATGAAATGGCAAAAAGGAGAGGCAAGGAAGGTGAGTCAGCCAGCCAAACACACAGAAACACCTGGCAAAGCTGACTAAATTAGCATATGCTAGGGTGAGTATTTCCCTCTGTTGTTACATAATCCCTTTCTAATAGGAAATCTGTTCTCATACTTAACCCTTTCAGGAGGGTTGACATTCTCCCACTGTTATTTTGTTTATTTTGTATTATTTATTTTCTCATGAATTGTGTAAACCATCTATTGAGGGGCTTTTATGTCAAATTCTTCCCCCCCCCCCCTTCAGTGTTTCTGTATACAAATGTTCCATTCTGTGCCCAACTTCAGGATTCAAGAATCAACTTTTCTATAGCTTTCACTGAGAGGATCTAATTAGCATTTTGGGCCCTCTTTACTCATGTGCAGCTTCCTTTAGAAAATGTATTAGTTCTATGAGGTTCCCCTAAGGATTCATAATACTCTAGCTTGTTACATGTACTGTGGTATTCACTGTGCCTTAATTATGCACGTGGCCTCATTTCAAAGCCTTTTCAAGGATCATGTGGGATAGAACAGGAGTGTGGCTGTAAGTTCACCGTCATGTATTAATGTGTAGGTGGTATTCAGAGAAGGATGTTTCTGAAGGCAATTATATACCCATGACTCCAGTATAGCAAGCAGCTACATTCTACACTTACTAGTTACCCTGCCAAGGCAGAATGAAATTCACCATTGTGATACATAATACAGTATCTGTTATTTCTAAGTAGTTCTTTGGCCTGGGAATGAAATAAAATAATGAGTGAAAATGTGTATCCCTTATCTTGAATAGGGATTGTCCCTTTCACTCTCTCAAAACAAGAATCAAAAATTGTTCCTAAATCAATACTCTATTCCATAACTAGTCCGTTAACACATTTGCTGTGGTGGGATCTTCAAGTTACGCTGGTTATTATTTGAGGCTATAGATTTTTAGATAGTATTAATTGCCTTCAACTGCATGGGCTGCCAAATGTCAGTGCACTGTCAAATCTGAGACATGATTTTTTCGATTTTTGTTTTGGATGCAATTTGAACAACTGTGAAACTATATAGGGACATTGAACCCAACAGAGGAAGAGGAGAGAAAGAGAAAGAAAGACAGATGTTTTTTAAATAGGGACTTCATTTGTGGAGGGATGGTTATAAGAATTGGCTCATTTAGTACATGTCACCACTTATATGGAGGATATTTTCCTGCATTGCACGAGTTTGAAGGCATACTTATCTTAATTGTACCTTTTGACTTGCATTGGCCTATGTGTCATATCATCAGAAAACTTCAGTTTGACTTGTAAGTACACTTTTTTCTTTTATTTATGACTACTGCAATCAAAAGCATTTTGTATATACTAACTAACTTTGATATATACTAACAATTTTAACCAATTTTTGTTTTGAAGACGCGCAGAAATGGCACCTCGTAAGGGGAAGGAAAAGAAGGAAGAACAGGTCATCAGCCTTGGACCTCAAGTTGCTGAAGGAGAAAATGTGTTTGGTGTCTGCCACATATTTGCATCCTTCAATGACACTTTTGTCCATGTCACTGATCTTTCTGGCAAGGAAACCATCTGTCGTGTAACTGGTGGGATGAAGGTGAAGGCTGACCGAGATGAGTCTTCTCCCTACGCTGCCATGTTGGCTGCCCAGGATGTAGCCCAGAGGTGCAAGGAGCTGGGTATCACTGCTCTCCACATCAAACTCCGAGCCACAGGAGGAAATAGAACCAAGACCCCTGGACCTGGGGCCCAGTCAGCCCTCAGAGCCCTTGCCCGCTCAGGAATGAAGATTGGGCGGATTGAGGATGTCACCCCCATCCCCTCCGATAGCACCCGCAGGAAGGGGGGTCGCCGTGGTCGCCGTCTGTGAACAGGATTCTTCAAACTGAAAATAGTTTGAAAATAGTTTGAAAATAGTTTAACAGAAAATTGTTAATAAATTGCCTTTGTGTAAGCTAAAAAAAAAAAAAAAAAAAAAAAACTTTGAAACTTTGTAAGCACATTATTTGAGCCACATTATTATTTGAAAGCCACATTATTATTAATGATAGTTTAAAAAAATACTGGTCTCCAGTAACTCACTGGAGTTTTTTATTAAGAAAAATTTTGGCCAACATCTGATGTGTTTAAGTAGACAAAAGAATGCCATCTGCCCTTGATATTTGAAACATTTTATTTTGTCTATGCTGTGATCTATATAACCCCTTTGTGTATTTTTATTATAGTATTTTGAATGTTTGGTATTTATCTGTCTGTTTGTTCTACTGGATTATAAACCCATAAAGTACAGGGTCTTATTCTTCATTTTATTTCAAGTGCTTAATCTAAGGTCTGGTCTGTGTCTTTTTTTTTTTTTTTTTTTTAATGTTTTCATTCTACTGATTGATTAGTTCTCTTCCAATCCATTTAATCCTGACACATCTCTTTACTTGGATCCAAATAATATTTAAGTATTTATGTTATAACTGCCAAAGTGCCAATACACTATTCTGAATAGAATAAATATTTGCAATGAATGTTTATTCGTATTTAAGGTACAGAGAGAGTACAAAAAAATGGCTACTAAGAAACACAAACAATTCTGAATAATGACATCCTTCACAAAACTATGAGACCATTGCTTTCAATTAGGGCAAGCAATTCGAATTTGCACTGAAAACATTCATCTCATAGCTTTGAATCTCCCTGATTTCTCCGGGCATCATAACCCCTTGTCTTTTTTTTTTTTTTTTTCTTTACTTATTAAAGATTTCTATCTGTAGCCCTCCAAATATTCCTGATGATGGCTTTAGGTAAACATGAAACCAAATCATCTTACTGTTCTACTTAGAGTAACCAGTATTTCCGGATAAATGTATGAACAAAGAGGAATTACAAACTGACCTTGATCTGCCAGATTATCAGTGGGGACTGACCTGCTTTTGTTATTGCCAAAGCTATGGAGTAGATGTTCTGGGAATCTTCTCTGAAGTATGGATTCAGGGTGCACTTCACTTAATTTGACTTGGGAAGATTACATCCATTTTATTTGAAAGGCCTTTTAAAGAAAATCCTAAATGTTTTGGGGTTTTTCTTGATACTTAGTCATACTTCTGCAATTGAAGACACATGTTTGCTGTGGTTGAATTTGATTTATTTCCCTTTTAGCATTTTGAAAGACCGTGGGTGGTAGGATGGGAATATTAACTGCTTTTTGAAGAGAATTTAAATATACTTACTGGGAGCTGAACACCAAGGGAAAAAAGACTTTCTACAATTCGTAGTGACTTTAATGCCACATAAAGTGTTTTAAGAATGCTTTTTCTTAAAAGTCCCAGGGAAATATAGCTTTTCTTTAAAGCCATAGAATTTTTCTTCAAATTTAGAAAATCAATTTCTTGATATCTTTTGGATTTTTAACTGTTTCATGACTTTGGGCATCTGAAAAGGTATTATTGACTAGGCTAACGTAAGATTTACCTGATGGGGGATCCCTGGGTGGCGCAGCAGTTTGGCGCCTGCCTTTGGCCCAGGGCGCGATCCTGGAGACCTGGGATCGAATCCCACATCGGGCTCCCGGGGCATGGAGCCTGCTTCTCCCTCTGCCTATGTCTCTGCCTCTCTCTCTCTCTCTCTGTGACTATCATAAATAAATAAAAAATTAAAAAAAAAAGATTTACCTGATGGAAGGTGCTGAAATCACTCTATCGTCATTGTGTAGAAATGCACATTCAGTAAATAAAAATATCCCAAGCAGATTAAACTAGTTCAATTTATTAAATGTTGTTACCACTTTATGGAGTTGATATTAAGAATTATATTCACCCATAGCTGCTGTACTTAGAATCTTCTTTATGTTAAACTGTGACTGTCAATGTGATGCAACAGCTGCAGAATAACCTTCTAATGTGGCTTCGGTTCGGCCCTTACTGACTGACTTTACAGAGCCTAGGGAATAAACAGGAAGGTAGATTCAGAAGCAGTTTTTGTTGACTGTTTCCCTGTTATGGTGAAAAAAATATTATAATATGTTACTGAATTTTTATTATATAGAGAATATTCTTGTAAATCCATTTTTAGAAGTGACATGATTTTTTAATGTGTAACCACTTAATATCAGAAACACTGGAAATGTGAGGAAGAGTTATACCTGTTTATTTCTCAAGAGTTTTAGTCATAATGACCCACTCAGAAAATGAATTTTTTTAATTTGATAGAAGGAAAGCATTTCAGGCCAAAGTTTTTGTCCAGAGTCACCAAATTAAAAACAATATCCGTTATATTCTTCAAAAGAATACTGAACAATGTCTTTATGGAAAGACCTGATGCTAACTAGCATGAAAATGAAGTGTGTTCAGTAAAAATTATATATTTTTAATATATAAAGTTATATATCTAGTTTTAATATAAAAAACATATCTTTAAAAGGCCAAGTAAAATTTACATATGATAGTTTCATGCCCATTGGCCTGCATTTTTTTCTTTAAACATAAAAATGCTATGGGTGAGGTAAGACTAATCGTATTCTGAAACTTCAATCCTCCCTATCCTTTCACTTCCGTGGAATAGCTAAGATGAAAGTATTGATACAGTGATAAGTTCATAGTTTTTTAGAGATCTAGTAGAGTTCAGTAAGGTCAGATTTATTTTAAACCTTCACTTCGCTTTACCGAATTTTATTGGCTCCACAAGTACAGACGACCAACAAAGCAGAACATCAAGTTATCCTTGAAGGACAGGACAGCCTGAAAGTGTATTTTGTAATACCACAACTTTGTTTGATGGATGGGTGTGGACAAGTTGGGAAGACAGTCTTCCTATCATTTAATGATGGTCTTATCACAAGCCAGTAGTAAACTTGATCAGGTGTTAGAGATAATTTCCTCTGAAAACTTTCATATCATCTTGGGGGACTGAACAGAGAATGGGAGTAACTTGTGACAGGGGAGGAGGCATGAATCACAGCCCTGATCCTTCAGGAGAACATACGCAGCAGCCATGCCAAACTACTGCTAGCGTGGAGGCACAGTAAAGACTCTGGCCTCGTGGTGGTAGGTTCCATATTCTGTACAGCGAGGAGATATCGCTGGACTAACTCAAACTCTGAATTTTGGAAGTGCCCTGCAGCAGCAAGACATAATGGTAGGAATGAAAAGGCCTCAGTTCTCATCTACACCATGCCACTATTTTAGAGACCTTGGGCGAGTTACTTTCTTTTGCTTTCTTCTTTTCTGTGTGAGGGGGAGGGAGAGGGAGAGAGGAAATCTTAAGTAGGCTCCATCTCCAGCGTTAGCCCAATGGGGGGCTTGATCTCACAACCCTGAAATCATGACCCCAGTCAAAATCGAGAGTCAGATGCTTAACTGACCGAGACACCCAGTAACCAAGCAAGTTACTTCTGCAGTTTCTTCTGTAGACTGAGAAACTGGAATCACACTCATTCTTTGGTCATGGGTTGTAGAAGAATATTATGGATGATTGAAGACTACAGAAATGGCATATCTCTTTTCACTTTCCACCTAAAAATAGTTTGTAACACAGTGTAACATTCACTGTGTAGTCTTAAAAAATACCTTTTACTAAAATTTAATTTTTGATATCTACCCGTGCATTATTCAGTTAAGATTTTACACTGTAAAGAGATTTTTATTCTGATACATATGTCTACATAAATTTCAGAGCTTTCTGTCTCTGTCAATGAGTTTTATGAATTAGTTTTGTAGTCATCAGCCTGAGCTTGGGTCATACATGCCTTTCTCATGAAATTACATCCGTAGATATCAACTTCAAAAATTAGTAAATTTTTGCTGTTAGTCCTTTATTTTATTTTTCTCTTTAAATTTTTTACTTAAATTATAGGTAGTAATACAGCACAACATTGGTTTCAGAAGCAGAATTCAGTGATTCATCACTTTCATACAACACCAGCTCTCATTCCATTAGCCATTTTTATTATAAGAAAATAGACTGTTTCAATTTTAAATTGAATTTTGCTTTTGTGCATTATTCAATGTGTGCATGTGTAAATTTCTATAATCATTTTATTCTTCATAGGCTTTGGTTTTCTTAAGCATAACTTACTCATTCACTGTTTAATTTTTTTAAACCAATATCTACTTGCAGGCACTGTTTTAAATGTTAGATATACACAGTAACAAGGTGGAAAACGGTTTCCACCCTCATGGGGTTAATAGTCTAGTAGCTGAGACACTAGTTACACAAAAATATGTAACACCCTAGCTTATTTTCTAAAATAAAAAATCCATTTTTATAGTAATATGTTTTCAATAGTTACCTAATGTGGATGTATCAATGAAAATATGAAATCACTGATTTAAGAGCATTACTATAAGCCTCACTGAGCTTTTAACATTTTTTTTTTATTTAAGTTTGGCCTAAAGAGCTCTCATTTCCTCCAGTTGTTTATCCTGAAAACATTCTCAGTATGATTCCAGTTTCTTTCTTTTTTTTTATTAATACAACTTGAAAGAAGCTGACAAGTGAACAAGAAATATTCAAGCATGGTCTATTCTAACTGATTTGTTCAAGAGGATGATTCATTTAATTTCATAAAGGCTCAGTGGGCCAGAACAGTAGATGACCAGGTCAGCAGAGGGAATGTAGGGGAGAAGAGGTCTGTGAGAAGAATCTATGTAACAAGCAACAATATTTAGTTTTTTTAGAGCTGAAGTTCTGCTTGAGCAATTCTGATGTTACCAGTGACAGTCATTTAAAGAGCTGCTGATGCCTCAGGGAAAACATTTTTAAGGTGTCCTATCCAGAAACAATGCTCCTTATACTGTGTCATATATATTAAAACTCTGTCCCTTGCTTATATTACAATACTACATTGTGCCTGATTAAAACCTGTGCTACTAGTATATGGCTTCTCGAGACTGCCGATGAAATGTTGTTCTTGAAATATTTCCTCCTGCTCAAGCTGCCCTGAATATGGCTGAAATAAGAATCACCTGATAAATAAAGCTGGAGAATAGATGAGAATACCACTTAAAAACTTTAAAAATAAAATGAATTGTATATACAGTTGTGTGAAATGTTGGAATATGTAAAATAATGAGTGGGATACAAATATTCTCGATATCTTTATATTATTTCTTTTAGTATTTAACTTTGATTGATGACCTCAACATGCACATGAGGTCATATTCCTAACAGGTCATATGGTGTTTTTATATTATTATTTATTGTCCATCGGTGTCCCCGGGGTAGATGATATATATATCTTGTAGTAGATAGAATAAAAAAAAAAAAGATATATACTTTTGGAAATCATAATGGTGGTGGTCAAGCATGTACAGTTAGTCTACTTAGAGATTTACTTATCTGGATTACAGAATGCAGTGCCTTGCACAACTAAAAAACCTCAGCTTAACTGTTATCTTTAATTTTGCTTTTTCTTTTAAATGAAACGTTAAAATCAAAGCAATTGAAGTAAATGCTCTGTTGCAGGTAATAATTTGCAAGCATATAGTTTTATATTAAATGACTTATTTTTGAGAGTATATTCAGTTCTCTGAAGTAAGTCAGAGATGCATACATATTTTAAACTTTTATATAGAGAACTAGGTGGTGCTGTTCTGTCATCTTTGTGTCTCAGTGACTTCTTAAAACACTTTCATTCAATAAGTGCATTAGGTAAGATACAGTATTCTAGTAGCATTACTTTTTATTAACCAGCTAAGTTTATAGTGATCTTACATGTTTGTTTTCAGCAGTATTTTCATACAGCAGAAAAAACTTTCTTCTAAGCAGTTAACTTTTATCATACTGTACAACATCCCTTTTTTTAACATTTAAGATAATATGAAATCTTTATGTTACTATGTGCTTTAAAAGGCTCTGTACCTGGCTTTTTCATTTTCCAAAATTCTTACTATTATTGAGTCAGAATTTAAAGTGGTAAAATTTTGTACAATTTGAGTTGATGTCATATCAAAAAGTCATAAAATACAGAAGCTCAAGGAAAACATTTTAATTATTTGAAATGCTAAAAATTGGGATCCCTGGGTGGCGCAGCGGTTTGGCGCCTGCCTTTGGCCCAGGGCGCGATCCTGGAGACCCGGGATCGAATCCGACATCAGGCTCCCGGTGCATGGGGCCTGCTTCTCCTTCCGCCTGTGTCTCTGCCTCTCTCTCTCTCTCTGTGACTATCATAAATTAAAAAAAAAAAAAAATTAAAAAAAAAAAAAAAGAAATGCTAAAAATTGAATTAAGCTTTAACACAAAAGAAATAAGATAGATTTCCTTGAAAAGAAATTGTTTGCTTAATACACTTCTCTGTAAGAAAACTGACATAGGTAGGCTGTCAGTTAGTGTTTTCATGTTTCAGGATATCATTAACGAAAATAATCGAATCGAATCAAAAACAATCGAGTTGAAACGAAAATAATTGAGTTGAAACAAAAATAATCCAATCGAAATGAAAATCGAATCAAAACGAAAATAATCGAATGGAATAAAAAGAATACAATCAAAAGAAAAATAATCAAATCGAAATGAAAAAAATGGAATGGAATCGAATCGAATTGAAGAAAATCAAATCGCATCAAATCGATAAATATCGAATGGAATGGAATTGAATCGAAACGAAAATAATCGAATCAAAACGAAGATAATCGAATCGAATAAAAACATAATCGAAACGAAAATAAGCGAATCGAAACGAAAAAAATCGCATCAAAACGAAAATAATCGAATCGAAACCAAAATAATCAATCAAAATGAAAATAATCGAATCGAATCGAAAATAATCACATCAAAACGAAAATAAACGAATCGAATCAAAAAATTCGAATCGAAAAGAAACGAATTGAATCGAATCGAAAAAAATCAAATCGAATAGAAAATAATCGAATTGAAATGAAAAAAATCAAGTAGAAGCGAAAATAATCTAATCGAAACCAAAATAATTAAATGGAAATGAAAATAACCGAATCGAATCGAAAATAATCACATCGAATCGAAAATAATCAAATCGAATCGGAAATAATGGAATCGAAACCAAAATAATCAAATCGATATGAAAATAATCGAATCGAAAATAATCAAATCGAAACCAAAATAATCGAATCGAAATGAAAAAAATCAAGTAGAAGCGAAAATAATTAAATCGAATCGAAAATAATCTAATCGAAATAAAAATAATCAAATCGAAACGAAAATAATCAAATAGAAACGAAAATAATTGAATCAAAAAGAAGCGAATTGAATTGAATCGAAAAAAATCAAATCGAATCCAAAATAATCAAATCGAAATGAGAAAAATCAAATCGAATCAAAAATAATTGAATCGAATCTAAAACAAATCTAACTGAAAATAATCAAATTGAATCGAAAAAATTCGAATAGAAAAGGAACGAATTGAATCGAATCGAAAAAAATCAAATCGAATAGAAAATAATCAAATCGAAACGAAAATAATCAATTGAAATGAAAATAATCGAATCGAAACCAAAATATTCAAATCCACATGAAAATAATTGATCGAATCGAAAATAATCAAGTCGAATAGAAAATAATCGAATCGAAATGAAAATAATCAATCGAAACGAAAATCGAATCAAATTAAAAATAATCAAATCGAAACGAATATAATCTAATTGAATAGAAAATAATCAAATCGAAACGAAAATAACCGAATCGAAATTAAAATAATTGAATCGAAACGAAAATAATCAAAACGACAATGATCGAATTGAAACGAAAAAAAATCAAATTGAAACACAAAAATAATCGAATCGAAAAGAAAAAAATCCAATCGAATAGCATCGAATCGAAAAAATCGATTCGAATTGAATCGAAAATATCGAATCGAAACGAAAATAAATGAATCAAAACAATAATGATTGAATCGAAACGAAAATAAATGAATCGAAACGAAAAAATCATGTAGAAGCGAAAAAAATCAAATCAAAAATAATCAAATCGAAAATAATCAAATAGAAATGAAAATAATCGAATCGAGATGAGAAAAGTCAAATCGAAATGAAAATAATCGAATCGAAACGAAAATAATCGAATCGAAAAGAAAATAAACGGATCGAATCGAAAAAATTCGAATTGAAAAGAAACGAATTGAATCGACATGAAAATAATCGAATCGGATAGAAAATAATCGAATCGAAACGTAAAAATTCGAATCGAAAAGAAACGAATTAAATCGACATGAAAATAATCAAATCGAATAGAAAATAATCGAATCGAAACAAAAATAATGAATCGAAACGAGAAAAATCGAATTGAAAAGAAAATAATCGAATCGAATCGAAAAAATTCGAATAATAAAGAAACAAATTGAATCGACATGAAAATAATCGAATCGAATAGAAGATAATCGAATCAAAACGAAAATAATCAATCGATACAAAAATAATCGAATTGAAACCAAAATAATCAAATCCACATGAAAATAATCGAATCGAATCAAAAATAATCAAATCGAAACTAAAATAATCAAATCGAAACGAAAATAATCAAATTGAATAGGAAATAACCGAATCGAAATGAAAAAAATCAAGTAGAAGCGAAAATAATCGAGTTGAAACCAAAATAATTAAATCGACATGAAAATAATCGAATCGAAATAATAAAATAAAAACGAAAATAATCGAGTCGCAACCAAAATAATCGAATCGACATGAAAATAATCGAATCGAAACGAAAATAATCGGATGGAATAAAAAGAATAGAATCTAAACAAAAATAATCAAATCGAAATAAAAAAAAGGAATCGAATCGAATCGAAGAAAATCAAATCTCATCGAATCAATAGAAACCGAATGGAATGGAATCGAATCGAATCGAAAAAAATCGAATCGAAATGAAAATAATCGAATCGAAATGAAGATAACCGAGTTGAATAAAAACATAATCGAAACGAAAATAATCGAATCGAAACAAAAAATCGCATCAAAACGAAAATAATCGAAACCAAAATAATCACACAACATGAAAATAATCGAATTGAATCGAAAATAATCACATCGAAACGAAAATAATCAGATAGAATCAAAAGTAATCAAATTGAAACCAAAATAATCGAATCAAATCAACAACAATCGAGTCGAATCGAAAATAATCGAATCGAAATGAAAATAATCGAATCGAATCGAAAATAATTGAATCGAAACGTAAATAATCAAATCGAAGTGAAAATAAACGAATCGATTTAAAAATTCGAATTGAAACGAAAATAATCGAATCGAATCAAAAACAATCGAGTTGAAACGAAAATAATGGAGTTGAAACAAAAATAATCCAATCGAAATGAAAATCGAATCAAAACGAAAATAATCGAATGGAATAAAAAGAATACAGTCAAAAGAAAAATAATCAAATCGAAATGAAAAAAATGGAATGGAATCGAATCGAATTGAAGAAAATCAAATCGCATCGAATTGATAAATATCGAATGGAATGGAATTGAATCGAAACGAAAATAATCGAATCAAAACGAAGATAATCGAATCGAATAAAAACATAATCGAAACGAAAATAATCAATCGAAATGAAAATCAAATCGAAGCCAAAATAATCAAATCCACATGAAAAAAATCAAATCGAATCGAAAATAATCAAATCGAAACTAAAATCATATCGACATGAAAAAAATCAAATCGAATTGAAAATAATCAAATCGAAACTAAAATCAAATTGACATGAAAAAAATCAAATCGAATCAAAAATAATCAAATCGAAACAAAAATAATCAAATTGAATCAAAAATAATCAAATCGAATCGAAAATAATCAATCGAAACGAAAATAATAGAAACGAAACCAAAATAATCAAATCGACATGAAAATAATGGAATCGAATCGAAAGTAATCAAATAGTAACTAAAATAATCGAATAGAATAGAAAATGATGAAATCGAAACGAAAATAATCAATCGAAATGAAAATCAAATCGAAAACAAAATAATCAAATCGACATGAAAAAAATCAAATCGAATAGAAAATAATCGAATCAAAACAAAAATAATGAATCAAAACGAGAAAAATCGAATCGAAAAGAAAATAATCGGATCGAATCGAAAAAATTCGAATTGAAAAGAAACGAATTGAATCGACATGAAAATAATCGAATCGAATAGAAAATAATCGAATTGAAACGAAAATAATCAAATAGAAATGAAAATACTCGAATCGAAAAGAAACAAATTGAATTGAATCGAAAAAATCAAATCGAATTGAAAATAATCAAATCGAAATGAGAAAAATCGAATCGAATCAAAAATAATTGAATCGAATCTAAAATAAACAAATCTAACTGAAAATAATCAAATCGAATCGAAAAAATTCGAATAGAAAAGAAACGAATTGAATCGACATGAAAATAATCGAATCGAATAGAAAATAATCAAATCGAAACGAAGATAATCAATCGATACAAAAATAATCGAATCGAAACCAAAATAATCAAATCCACATGAAAATAATCGAATCGAATCGAAAATAATCAAATCGAAACTAAAATAATCGAATCGAATCGAAAATAATCAAATTGAATAGGAAATAATCGAATCGAAATGAAAAAAATCAAGTAGAAGCGAAAATAATCGAGTTGAAACCAAAATAATTAAATCGACATGAAAATAATCGAATCGAAATAATAAAATAGAAACGAAAATAATCGAATCAAATCGATAATAACCGAATCGAAATGAAAATTATCGAGTCGCAACCAAAATAATCGAATCGACATGAAAATAATCGAATCGAAATGAAAATAATCGGATGGAATAAAAAGAATAGAATCTAAACAAAAATAATCAAATCGAAATGAAAAAAATGGAATCGAATCGAATCGAATCTAAGAAAATCAAATCACATCGAATCGATAGAAATCGAATGGAATGGAATCAAATCGAATCGAAAAAAATCGAATCGAAACGAAAATAACCGAATCGAAATGAAGATAATCGAATCGAATCGAAAATAATTGAATCGAAACGTAAATAATCAAATCGAAGTGAAAATAAACGAATCGATTTAAAAATTCGAATTGAAACGAAAATAATCGAATGGAATAAAAAGAATACAGTCAAAAGAAAAATAATCAAATCGAAATGAAAAAAATGGAATGGAATCGAATCGAATTGAAGAAAATCAAATCGCATCGAATTGATAAATATCGAATGGAATGGAACTGAATCGAAACGAAAATAATCGAATCAAAACGAAGATAATCGAATCGAATAAAAACATAATCGAAACGAAAATAATCAATCGAAATGAAAATCAAATCGAAGCCAAAATAATCAAATCCACATGAAAAAAATCAAATCGAATCGAAAATAATCAAATCGAAACTAAAATCATATCGACATGAAAAAAATCAAATCGAATTGAAAATAATCAAATCGAAACTAAAATCAAATTGACATGAAAAAAATCAAATCGAATCAAAAATAATCAAATCGAAACAAAAATAATCAAATTGAATCAAAAATAATCAAATCGAATCGAAAATAATCAATCGAAACGAAAATAATAGAAACGAAACCAAAATAATCAAATCGACATGAAAATAATGGAATCGAATCGAAAGTAATCAAATAGTAACTAAAATAATCGAATAGAATAGAAAATGATGAAATCGAAACGAAAATAATCAATCGAAATGAAAATCAAATCGAAAACAAAATAATCAAATCGACATGAAAAAAATCAAATCGAATAGAAAATAATCGAATCAAAACAAAAATAATGGGAGGGAGGGGCAAGATGGCGGCAGAGTAGGGTCCCCAAGTCACTTGTCCTCAACAAATTACCTAGAAAACATTCAAATCATCCTGAAAATCTACGAATTCGGCCTGAGATTTAAAGAGAGACCAGCTGGAACGCTACAGTGAGAAGAGTTCGCGCTTCTATCAAGGTAGGAAGACGGGAAAAAGAAATAAAGGAACAAAAGGCCTCCAAGGGGGAGGGGCCCGCGAGGAGCCGGGCTGGGGCCGGGGCGAGTGTCCCCAGGACAGGAGAGCCCCGTCCCGGAGGAGCAGGAGCTGCACCGACCTTCCCGGGGGAAAGGCCTCCCGGGGAATTGGAGCAGGATCCCCAGAAAGGCGGGGATGCCCTCGGGCTCCCTGGGACAGTAACAGAGGAACCGCGCCCCGGGAGAGCCCCCGAGCTCCCTAAGGGCTGCAGCGCTCGGCGGGACCCGGAGCAGCTCGGAGGGGCTCGGGCGGCGGCTCCGCGGAGGGGGCTGCGCGGCTCCGGGAACAGCTCGGCGGCGGCGGCTCGGGCGGAGGAAGAAGCTCCGCGGAGGGGGCGGCGCGGCTCCGGGAACAGCTCGGAGGGGCTCGGGCGGCGGCTCCGCGGAGGGGGCTGCGGCCGGGAGCACGAATCCAACAGCGCAGGCCGCGGAGCACAGGGCGCCGGGACACAGCCCAGGATCCGGCCTCCCCCGGGACAGGCAGAGGCCGGGAGGGCCCAGGACAGCGAGGACGCTCCTGCCTGGAACTGAGCAGATCAGCGGCCCCGCCTGGGAGCCTCCAGGCCCTGCAGACGGAGAGCCCCGAAGCTACTGCGGGGGCTGACTTCAGGGTCCCAGAGCTGCCCCCGCCACTGTGGCTTCCTCCCGGGGCCTCACGGGGTGAACAACCCCCACTGAGCCCTGCACCAGGCAGGGGCAGAGCAGCTCCCCCAAGTGCTAACACCTGAGAATCAGCACAGCAGGCCCCTCCCCCAGAAGACCAGCTAGAGGGACAAGTTCCAAGGGAAGTCAAGGGACTTAAAGAACACAGAATCGGAAGATACTCCCCCGTGTTTTTTTTGTTTTGTTTTTTTTTTGTTTTGTTTTGTTTTGTTTTGTGCTTTTTTTTTTCTCTCTCTTTCTTCTTGATTTCTGATTGCGTCCCCCACCCCCCCTTTTTTTTCTTTTTTTCTCCTTTCTTTCTTTTTCTTCTCTTCCCCCCCCTTTTTTTTCTTCTTTCGCTTTTTTCTTTTTCTCTTTTCTTTCCTTCTCTCTCTTTTTCTCCTTTTCCCAATACAACTTGGTTTTGGCCACTCTGCACTGAGCAAAATGACTAGAAGGAAAACCTCACCTCAAAAAAAAGAATCAGAAACAGCCCACTCTCCCA
Source organism: Vulpes vulpes (assembly GCF_048418805.1). Lineage (NCBI taxonomy): Eukaryota > Metazoa > Chordata > Mammalia > Carnivora > Canidae > Vulpes > Vulpes vulpes. The sequence continues at coordinate 77,842 of NW_027325701.1, read as the reverse complement.
CAGAGTTACAAAATATGGATTACAATTCAATGTCAGAAAGCCAATTCAGAAGCACTATTATACAGCTACTGGTGGCTCTAGAAAAAACCATAAAGGACTCAAGAGACTTCATGACTGCAGAATTGAGATCCAATCAGGCAGAAATTAAAAATCAATTAAATGAGATACAATCCAAGCTAGAAGTCCTAACGACGAGGCTTGACGAGGTGGAAGAACGAGTGAGTGACATAGAAGACAAGCTGATGGCAAAGAGGGAAACTGAGGAAAAAAGAGACAGGCAATTAAAAGACCATGAGGATAGATTAAGGGAAATAAATGACAGCCTGAGGAAGAAAAACCTACGTTTAATTGGGGTTCCCGAGGGCGCCGAAAGGGACAGAGGGCCAGAATATGTATTTGAACAAATCCTAGCTGAAAACTTTCCGAATCTGGGAAGGGAAAGAGGCATTCAGATCCAGGAAATAGAGAGATCCCCCCCTAAAATCAACAAAACCCGATCAACACCTCGACATTTAATAGTGAAGCTTGCAAATTCCAAAGATAAGGAGAAGATCCTTAAAGCAGCAAGAGAAAAAAAGTCCCTGACTTTTATGGGGAGGAATATTACGGTAACAGCAGACCTCTCCACAGAGACCTGGCAGGCCAGAAAGGGCTGGCAGGATATATTCAGGGTCCTAAATGAGAAGAACATGCAACCAAGAATACTCTATCCAGCAAGGCTTTCATTCAAAATGGAAGGAGAGATAAAGAGCTTCCAAGACAGGCAGGAACTGAAAGAATATGTAACCTCCAAACCAGCTCTGCAAGAAATTTTAAGGGGGACTCTTAAAACTCCCCTTTAAGAAGAAGTTCAGTGGAACAATCCACAAAAACAAGGACTGAATAGATATGATGACACTAAACTCATATCTATCAATAGTAACTCTGAACGTGAATGGGCTTAATGACCCCATCAAAAGGCGCAGGGTTTCAGACTGGATTAAAAAGCAGGACCCATCTATTTGCTGTCTACAAGAGACTCATTTTAGACAGAAGGACACCTACAACCTGAAAATAAAAGGTTGGAGAACCATTTACCATTCAAATGGTCCTCAAAAGAAAGCAGGGGTAGCCATCCTTATATCAGATAAATTAAAATTTACCCTGAAGACTATAGTGAGAGATGAAGAGGGACACTATCTCATACTCAAAGCATCTATCCAACAAGAAGACTTAACAATTCTCAATATATATGCCCCAAATGTGGGAGCTGCCAAATATTTAAACCAATTAATAACCAAACTGAAGAAATACTTTGATAATAATACACTTATACTTGGTGACTTCAATCTAGCTCTTTCTATACTAGATAGGTCTTCTAAGCACAACATATCCAAAGAAACGAGAGCTTTAAATGATACACTGGACCAGATGGATTTCACAGATATCTACAGAACTTTACATCCAAACTCAACTGAATACACATTCTTCTCAAGTGCACATGGAACTTTCTCCAGAATAGACCACATACTGGGTCACAAATCGGGTCTGAACCGATACCAAAAGATCGGGATAGTCCCCTGTATATTCTCAGACCATAATGCCTTGAAATTAGAACTTAATCACAACAAGAGGTTTGGAAGAACCACAAACACATGGAGGTTAAGGACCATCCTGCTAAAAGATGAAAAGGTCAACCAGGAAATTAAGGAAGAATTGAGAAGATTCATGGAAACTAATGAGAATGAAGATACAACCGTTCAAAATCTTTGGGACGCAGCAAAAGCAGTCCTGAGGGGGAAATACATCGCAATACAAGCATCCATTCAAAAACTGGAAAGAACTCAAATTCAAAAGCTCACCTTACACATAAAGGAACTAGAGAAAAAGCAACAAATGGACCCCACCCCCAGCAGAAGAAGACAGTTAATTAAAATTCGAGCAGAACTAAATGATATCGAGACCAAAAGAACTGTGGAACAGATCAACAGAACCAGGAGTTGGTTCTTTGAAAGAATTAATAAGATAGATAAACCATTAGCGAACCTTATTAAAAAGAAGAGAGAGAAGACTCAAATTAATAAAATCATGAATGAGAAAGGAGAGATCACTACCAACACCAAGGAAATACAAACGATTCTAAAAACATATTATGAACAGCTGTATGCCAATAAATTAGGAAATCTAGAAGAAATGGATGCATTCCTGGAAAGCCACAAACTACCAAAACTGGAGCAGGAAGAAATAGAAAACCTGAACAGGCCAATAACCAGGGAGGAAATTGAAGCAGTCATCAAAAACCTCCCGAGACACAAGACTCCAGGGCCAGATGGCTTCCCAGGGGAATTCTATCAAACGTTTAAAGAAGAAATCATACCTATTCTACTAAAGCTGTTTGGAAAGATAGAAAGAGATGGAGTACTGCCAAATTCGTTCTATGAGGCCAGCATCACCTTAATTCCGAAACCAGACAAAGACCCCACCAAAAAGGAGAATTACAGACCAATATCCCTGATGAACATGGATGCAAAAATTCTCAACAAGATACTAGCCAATAGGATCCAACAACACATTAAGAAAATTATTCACCATGACCAAGTAGGATTTATCCCTGGGACACAAGGCTGGTTCAACACTCGTAAAACCATCAATGTGATTCATCATATCAGCAAGAGAAAAACCAAGAACCATATGATCCTCTCATTGGATGCAGAGAAAGCATTTGACAAAATACAGCATCCATTCCTGATCAAAACACTTCAGAGTGTTGGGATAGAGGGAACTTTCCTTGACATCTTAAAAGCCATTTACGAAAAGCCCACAGCAAATATCATTCTCAATGGGGAAGCACTGGGAGCCTTTCCCCTAAGATCAGGAACAAGACAGGGATGTCCACTCTCACCACTGCTGTTCAACATAGTTCTGGAAGTCCTCGCCTCAGCAATCAGACAACAAAAAGACATTAAAGGCATTCAAATTGGCAAAGAAGAAGTCAAACTCTCCCTCTTCGCCGATGACATGATACTCTACATAGAAAACCCAAAAGCCTCCACCCCAAGATTGCTAGAACTCATACAGCAATTTGGTAGCGTGGCAGGATACAAAATCAATGCCCAGAAATCAATGGCATTTCTATACACTAACAATGAGACTGAAGAAAGAGAAATTAAGGAGTCAATCCCATTTACAATTGCACCCAAAAGCATAAGATACCTAGGAATAAACCTTACCAAGGAGGTGAAGGATCTATACCCTAAAAACTATAGAACACTTCTGAAAGAAATTGAGGAAGACACAAAGAGATGGAAAAATATTCCATGCTCATGGATTGGCAGAATTAATATTGTGAAAATGTCAATGTTACCCAGGGCAATTTACACGTTTAATGCAATCCCTATCAAAATACCATGGACTTTCTTCAGAGAGTTAGAACAAATTATTTTAAGATTTGTGTGGAATCAGAAAAGACCCCGAATAGCCAGGGGAATTTTAAAAAAGAAAACCATAGCTGGGGGCATCACAATGCCAGATTTCAGGTTGTACTACAAAGCTGTGGTCATCAAGACAGTGTGGTACTGGCACAAAAATAGACACATAGATCAATGGAACAGAATAGAGAACCCAGAAGTGGACCCTGAAATGTATGGTCATCTAATATTCGATAAAGGAGGAAAGACTATCCATTGGAAGAAAGACAGTCTCTTCAATAAATGGTGTTGGGAAAATTGGACATCCACATGCAGAAGAATGAAACTGGACCACTCTCTTTCACCATACACAAAGATAAACTCAAAATGGATGAGAGATCTAAATGTGAGACAAGAGTCCATCAAAATCCTAGAGGAGAACACAGGCAACACCCTTTTTGAACTCGGCCACAGTAACTTCTTGCAAGATACATCCACAAAGGCAAAAGAAACAAAAGCAAAAATGAACTATTGGGACTTCATCAAGATAAGAAGCTTTTGCACAGCAAAGGATACAGTCAAAAAAACTAAAAGACAACCTACAGAATGGGAGAGGATATTTGCAAACGACATATCAGATAAAGGGCTAGTTTCCAAAATCTATAAAGAACTTATTAAACTCAACACCAAAGAAACAAACAATCCAATCATGAAATGGGCAAAAGACATGAAGAGAAATCTCACAGAGGAAGACATGGACATGGCCAACATGCACATGAGAAAATGCTCTGCATCACTTGCCAGCAGGGAAATACAAATCAAAACCACAATGAGATACCACCTCACACCAGTGAGAATGGGGAAAATTAACAAGGCAGGAAACCACAAATGTTGGAGAGGATGCGGAGAAAAGGGAACCCTCTTACACTGTTGGTGGGAATGTGAACTGGTGCAGCCACTCTGGAAAACTGTGTGGAGGTTCCTCAAAGAGTTAAAAATAGACCTGCCCTACGACCCAGCAATTGCACTGTTGGGGATTTACCCCAAAGATTCAGATGCAACGAAACGTCGGGACACCTGCACCCCGATGTTTCTATCAGCAATGGCCACAATAGCCAAACTGTGGAAGGAGCCTCGGTGTCCATCGAAAGATGAATGGATAAAGAAGATGTGGTTTATGTATACAATGGAATATTACTCAGCAATTAGAAACGACAAATACCCACCATTTGCTTCAACGTGGATGGAACTGGAGGGTATTATGCTGAGTGAAATAAGTCAATCGGAGAAGGACAAGCAGTGTATGTTCTCATTCATTTGGGGAATATAAATAATAGTGAAAGGGAATATAAAGGAAGGGAGAAGAAATGTTGGGAAATATCAGGAAGGGAGACAGAACATAAAGACTCCTAACTCGGGGAAACGAACTAGGGGTGGTGGAAGGGGGGAGGAGGGCGGGTGGTGGAGGGGAATGGGTGATGGGCACTGAGGTGGACACTTGACGGGATGAGCACTGGGTGTTTTTCTGTATGTTGGTAAATTGAACACCAATAAAAATTAATTAAAAAAAAAAAAAACAAAAATAATGAATCAAAACGAGAAAAATCGAATCGAAAAGAAAATAATCGGATCGAATCGAAAAAATTCGAATTGAAAAGAAACGAATTGAATCGACATGAAAATAATCGAATCGAATAGAAAATAATCGAATTGAAACGAAAATAATCAAATAGAAATGAAAATAATCGAATCGAAAAGAAACAAATTGAATTGAATCGAAAAAAATCAAATCGAATTGAAAATAATCAAATCGAAATGAGAAAAATCGAATCGAATCAAAAATAATTGAATCGAATCTAAAATAAACAAATCTAACTGAAAATAATCAAATCGAATCGAAAAAATTCGAATAGAAAAGAAACGAATTGAATCGACATGAAAATAATCGAATCGAATAGAAAATAATCAAATCGAAACGAAGATAATCAATCGATACAAAAATAATCGAATCGAAACCAAAATAATCAAATCCACATGAAAATAATCGAATCGAATCGAAAATAATCAAATCGAAACTAAAATAATCGAATCGAATCGAAAATAATCAAATTGAATAGGAAATAATCGAACCGAAATGAAAAAAATCAAGTAGAAGCGAAAATAATCGAGTTGAAACCAAAATAATTAAATCGACATGAAAATAATCGAATCGAAATAATAAAATAGAAACGAAAATAATCGAATCAAATCGATAATAACCGAATCGAAATGAAAATTATCGAGTCGCAACCAAAATAATCGAATCGACATGAAAATAATCGAATCGAAATGAAAATAATCGAATGGAATAAAAAGAATAGAATCTAAACAAAAATAATCAAATCGAAATGAAAAAAATGGAATCGAATCGAATCGAATCTAAGAAAATCAAATCGCATCGAATCGATAGAAATCGAATGGAATGGAATCAAATCGAATCGAAAAAAATCGAATCGAAACGAAAATAATCGAATCGAAATGAAGATAATCGAATCGAATAAAAACATAATCGAAACGAAAATTATCGAATCGAAACAAAAAAATCGCATCAACACGAAAATAATCGAATCAAAACCAAAATAATCACACAAAATGAAAATAATCGAATCGAATTGAAAATAATCACATCGAAACGAAAATAATTGGATAGAATCAAAAGTAATCAAATCGAATAGAAAATAATCAATCGAAACGAAAATAATCAAATCGAAACCAAAATAATCAAGTCGAGATGAAAATAATCAAATCGAATCGAAAATAATCAAATCGAAACTAAAAAAATCGAATCGAATCGAAAAAAATCAAATCGAATAGAAAATAATCGAATCGAAATGAAAAAAATCAAGTAGAAGCGAAAATAATTAAATGGAATCGAAAATAATCGAATCGATATGAAAATAATCAAATCGAAACTAAAATCGAATCGAATTGAAAATAAATCGAAACTAAAATAATCAAATCGAATCGAAAATAATCAAATCGAATCGAAAATAATCAATCGAAACCAAAATAATCGAAACGAAACCAAAATAATCACATCAACATGAAAATCATGGAATCGAATCGAAAGTAATCAAATAGAAACTAAAATAATCGAATCGAATAGAAAATGATCAAATCGAATAGAAAATAATCAATCCAAATGAAAATAATCGAATCAAAACCAAAATGATCAAATCGACATGAAAATAACCAAACGAAATGCTGTGGAAGCGAACAGTACAGGCAGTCAGGATGCGGGAGGGACAGGCCATGAGCTCAACTCTCAGACGTGTGTGAGCTGTGCAGGCCGACGTGTGCTGGACACTTACTTACTGATGGGAGCTAGGACCGAGCTACACTCTCATTGAAGAAGGACATTTGCGATCTCTGCATTGAACTCAGATACACGAAGTAGAGTCCTGTCGCTTCCACATGCTTTTCACACAACCTCTTCCGGCACCTCACATAAATAAAAAATCTTTAAAAAAAATGAAAGAAGGTGTTCTTGATGTGCTCATAGTTTTAATTAAACATGAATCAAGTGACCTTTTGGCTCCTTGACATGCAGGATTCTATGTATTCAACATATAAATATTACACAGATGTTGACGTGTAAATATTACAAATAGAAGGAGAGCTAAAGAGAAAAAAATGTGATTTAACAAGAGAAAGGGGATCCCTGGGTGGCGCAGTGGTTTAGCACCTGCTTTTGGCCCAGGGCGCGATCCTGGAGACTCGGGATCGAATCCCACGTCAGGCTCCGAGTGCATGGAGCCTGCTTCTCCCTCTGCCTATGTCTCTGCCTCTCTCTCTCTCTCTCTCTCTTTCTCTGTGTGACTATCATAAAAAAAAAAACATAAATAAAATAAAATAATAAGAAAAAATTTAACAAGAGAAAGGCAGTAGGTAAAAAGAAGAAAAAAAACAAGTAACACAGAATACAAACCCAAAGTGAATGTACTATAAATATATTGAAGATCTTAATACCATCAATATTGCATAAATGTAAATATTAGGCTAAAAGTATTAGGTCTAGTAAAGATGAACTTTATTGGGGTTAGCTCAATCAAATATTTAGAAATTAAGATGTCAATTTATGTTAAGAGGATCCCCCCAAAATGCCAAATATCTGAATTATTAAAATGATATAAATATGTACTATAAAGTACATCTCAACTGTGAAGATCTTTTACCTTTAAATATAATAAAAGAGGGATCCCTGGGTGGCGCAGCGGTTTGGCGCCTGCCTTTGGCCCAGGGCGCGATCCTGGAGACCCGGGATCGAGGCCCACGTCAGGCTCCGAGTGCATGGAGCCTGCTTCTCCCTCTGCCTGTGTCTCTGCCTCTCTCTCTCTGTGACTATCATAAATAAATAAATAAAAAATTTAAAAATAAATAAATAAATATAATAAAAGAAGGACAATAGAAAGAAATTTTAGTATATAATACAGTTCTTCCTCATTATATGGTAATGGAATTACTTTATATGAGAATCTGTGTGACATCCTATATGTAACCTCTGTTCTACCTTTATCTGTTCTATCTTTATGAACTTCTTGGTAGTTTCACTTATTAAAAGATTCTAACAGTATTTAGCTCTCTCTAAAGGGACCTTTGAGACCAAAATGGTTGCAACAGAATCTTTCTTTCTGTAAAAGATACCATAAAACAATTAAATGTTACTTGAGTCCTCACTGAAAACCATTCTCACTAAAACTAATGATTCCCTATGTCAATATTAAAATCTATTTTTTAACCTCATTTTGGACTTATAAAAATATTAAAATATATTTAAATATCTCATACTGAATATCTAGCAATAGCCACAAGGAAAAATAGCACAAATTTAATACTATTATACTAAAATACATTTTATCTTTATACTTCAATGTTTTAATATTAATAACAGATTCTATACTGCTTTATATTTTTTCTTATTTAATCATCTCAACATCCTTGTAAAAATAGTACAGATTTATTTTAAAAATAAGGAGAAAAGCTCATGGAATAAAATATTTTGTCAGATGAACATGCATCCATTTCTTCTATATTTGTTTCTCTATAATTCATTATTGTTGTTCAACTTACTTGAGATTATTTTTTTGAAAATGTTTTACACTTCCATAGACAAATTTATGGCAAATAGAAATTATTATTTTGTTCTTTCACTCAATAAAGAGTTTTAAAGTCAAAACAGTATAAAACTGAGCTTCAAGGGAAGAATTCTGTGGCTAAGTAGAATCATGTAAGGATGTACTTAAGAGTAGGTTGTGTGGTTAACTGATATCATCACTCCATTACTTCTATAATTTTTCATGATTTATATTGTCTTCTCCAGATATTTCCAAGCTAGTGAGGAAATTCAGAACACAGTTTCAGGGTAACTACTATGTTTCCTTTTAACTCCCTATAGTTTAACTTCCTTCACATTTTAGGAAGGACAAAGTCTAAGAAAGGCATGTTCAAAGAGAAGACATTGAGGAAAGTTACTCATGGCATTTATAATCTTGCAGATTTATTTTTTTTATGTTCAAAATAAACAGAACCTGGAAAATTACTGAAAAGTACCTATGGGATAAAGTTTGGCATAATTCTAAAAACAGAATGAAAAAAGAAAGAAGGAAAAGAAAGAAAGAAAGAAAGAAAGAAAGAAAGAAAGAAAGAAAGAAAGAAAGAAAAAAAAGAAAGAAAGAAAGAAAGAAAGAAAGAAAGAAAGAAGGAAAGAAGAGAAAAAAAAGAACAAAGAAGAAAGAAAGGAGAAAAGAAAGAAGTCATGTGAATTAGAAATGAAAGAACTAGGAGTAAATTTTTTAAAAAGGAATAAAAACATTTTTTAAAGTGTCCTCCAATATTTAAATACTTTATTAGGAGAGAAAATAGATCAATTATTCATGATTCATGACTATAGTTTTCAGATTAGTGTTTAAAAATTAAGGGGCTACACTTTTTTGACATTACAGAATAGTTAAGGTTGTCTAGAGATAGAATGAGATAGCTTTCTAGGCTTGTTTTCTCATTAATTTGGATGAGGTGGTTTCTAATATCCCTTTCAGTTTTACTATTGCAGTGTTATCTTTTTAAAAAAGATTTTCTTTATTTAATAAAGAGAGAGACCACATGAGCAAGGCAGAGCTACAGGAGAGGGAGAAGCAAACTCCCCTCTGAGGAGTGAATCTGCTGTGGGGCTCCATTCTAGGACTCCAGGATCATGACCTGGGCAGAAGGCAGATGCTTAACTATCTGAGCCACCCAGGCACCTTGCACGATATTATCTTCCTCTGGATATTTAGAGTGAGTGTAACATGAGACAACCCACCTGCATACATCTGCTAAGCAGTTTACAACTCCCCGAGATTATCCCCCTCTTTACATTATCCCTGATGAATACTCTTAAAAGTCGAAGTGAATTCAAAACAATCCTAATGCTGTCCCTGATGCCCATACCTCTCTTATTGCAATGTACCACTTTTTACCATTTATTATGTTTGTTTAGACATTCATTTATTTCCTTGATAGACAGTAAGCACTGCTTATAAATTGTAATTTGGGGGGAAGGATCTTCCATATTGAAATCATTTGGGGTTTTAAAAGGCAAATTCCTGGAATTGATTCTAGAACTACAGGAAGACTTGCCATTATTTTCTGTATGATACACTGAACTTTATTCTTTTAAATGCTTAGTGTTACTAAGCTACTGCTATAAATTCTTTTATTTACCGTTGTGTTTTCCAACTTCTGTCAACTCTTGGCCTAATCATTACTAATACCCAGCCTCAGCCGTACCGAGCTGCTGATTTATTTCTGAATACATCTTCAGGAGATCAGGATATCCTCAGACGTCATCGTTCTGGGCAGGCTGATGTTAATCTTGTTATAAACCTTGCTCCCTAGGAGCTATTTTCTGACTGCTTTCTCCTATTTATGCCTTACTTAGGATCCTGTTTCAAAATAGACCAAATGGAAACACACTCTTGCCTGACTGATGCTGTGATCTAGAATATCCTATTACACACTTTATCCATCAAGGTGAACCACACAGCATCTTGAAGATAGCCTAAATCATGCCCACATGTGCTACCTCCCTTTAATTATTCTAATTAAGACTCCTTTTCTTCCAACAAATGACCAGCCCTATACCTAAGACTCTTCTTCGGTGGCCCAGTCCTAATCACAAATATGCAATTTTACTTCTTGCTGTACCCTCAATGAGTGGAAAGCCTGGCTTCTTGTAAAAGATGAGAGAGGGTAGTCCTAGCCTCAGTGAGAGGGGGCATTTAAGGTAACATTATCACAAACCTCAAAACAGTTTGTCCCCTTTTCTTTTCACCTCTCTCCCCCATATGCCTAGACAGGATGAAACAGATGCTCATTAATTCTTAAAATCCCTTTAAACTATATAATGTACACTCTCAGATTAGTGAGATTAAAACACATGGTAGTTATATAGTTTATAATGTGTCCAGAATTAATCAATAGATCAACAGCACTATTTGCAAGGTAGGCAGTCAGGCCTGAAGATTTTTTACCAAAAGCCCAAAAAGGAAACACTTCTCAAGTTGCTGTTGGTTATCATGATCTGCGCAAACAAATGGTATTGCTGCACAACGTCAATAGCCCACATTCTACGCCTTGTTTTGCTTTTTAACACTGAGAAGACCAACAGCTGTTACTGATCTAAGAAGAACTAAAGCATTTACAGTAGGTGGTACCACCTGTGCTTTTCTTATTCCACCCTTAAAAATCTGCTACTTTATTTTGGAGCTGGATGCAGAATATGGCAGTGACTCAATGTCAGGGGGAGTGAGTAGTCAACTCTGGCTTAGTTCTGATAAGGAGTAACATGACCTTAATAAGTCACAACAATGTGTGTTGATGAATATCTTCTCTTGATTTTGCTTTATCCATTTCAAGAATCTAAGAAAAGACCATAAATAAAAAGGAAATTTGAATTCAGCTGACTTAACTGAACGAAAGATTTACAACCCAGATAAAATGCAAGATTCTATATATATGCAAATAATGATCTTAACTATTTCATGTTTCATTTTAGCTTCTTTACCTTAAACCCTAGAAAAAATACACTTGCCAAGTTACTGCCTACTTGATCCTATAGCTGTGGAATTTTAAATTTAAACAGGTTGTTGGTGAAACATGTCTTCTATTTCCAAGTGAAGTGTTTAAGAGATTATGGAAAATAGAGAATTAACTCAATTGGGGACAAAAATAGCTTCGAAATTTGGTAGCTTGAGTTACCTAGCACTTATATATGAAGTTTCCTCTAAATGCTAAATTTCAAAATGTTATATACAGAATAATTTAAGTCATGTAATACAAAACTTTTGACAAAAGGAAATGTATCGAGTGATACATTTACTTCAACTGAATCAGGGGATCCCTACACAACCATGAGTTGATGTTTCTGCATCTTGGTGTTCTAAATTAATCAATGTTATAGAAATTCAACTAGAATTTAATTGTTCAATGAAAAAAGCGAGGTAATAATCTCTTGTCATTTTTTTTAACAACTTTTCACATTTCCCATAGTAAATTGGGGGAGTAATCCCCCATAGTAAATTCCCCATAGTAAATTTCCTGAGTAAATTGTTTGCCAATATGGTATATTCTAACCCTGCCTATTTTTAACAACCTTTCTTGCCTTCTGAAGCAAAGAAACAAAAACGAAACCACTCTAGGACAATATATATATATATATATATATATATATATATATATATATATATATATATTGCTTGAAAGCATTTCCCTTTAGGTGAATTACTTAAAATTCAGCCAAGTACAGACACTGTTTTTTTTTTTTTTTTCAGACACTGTTTTTTAATTGCTGTTTTAGAAAACATTTGGACCTACCTGGAAATATTAAATATAAGTCTCATTTATAACACTAACAATAGGTTTCATTTATAATCATGAATAGAGTGTCAACTCAAAGAATGGCCCACATTTACTCCATCTGAGTTTTGTTTCTATTATTCACCTCACACTTCTCTGTTAGTTTTTGCTTGCTGTTTTCCAATATAATAATATTAATAAATAATATCATATCCAAATAGTTCTTAATTATGCTAGCACATTCTTTACTGATGGAGTGTTTAGTCAGAATTTTGTGTGTTTTTTAAAATTTTTATTATTTATTCATTCATGAGAGACAGAGAGAGAGGCAGAGACATAAGCAGATGGAGATGCAGGAAGCCCAACGTGGTAATCAATACCGGGATTTGGGGATCATGCCTTAAGCCAAAGGCAGACACTCAACTGTTGAGTCACCAGGTGTCCCATAATTTTGTGTTTTTCTTTCCAATCCAGTGAGACACATTTTTCCCTACAGAACATGTTGGCAACGGTGCTATCACACATACAGAAATCTTATACTATTATTACATTATATGTTGGTATTACAGCAATGAATTTGTCTGGATAGCTGTAAAATATTTTTCTCTTATTACTATTTGTCATGTCCAGGGCATAGTCATGATGTTGGTGACACAGTGCTTAGATTCAGACTGCAAAATTTGGGGATTTTCTGAAAAGTGACTCTCACACTGACAGCTGAGACCCATTGCTAGGAATAGAGAACATCTCCCTGAAGGCTACATAGTTACAGTTCTTCTACATTAAGCCACCAGTTACCAATAATTACCCAACGTAAAGAACAAATCCTTCAAGTGTCTTGTTGTTGCTTCAAAAAGAATGCCAGGCTTTCCTTTACTCATCCACAATTAGTTTTGCTAACTTGAAAAGCATATGACAAGTCGACCGATCTATGAACCAGCTGCCATCTGATAGCTCACCTCTGCAAAATGAGAAGGGAGCTGATACCAAGATGCAGATTCATGAAAGACACCCTGAGAAAAATCAATGTGAAATAAAATAAAAGTGGATAAATGAAGTCTGTAATTAAGGACTTAACAGGAAGCATTTACTAGATGGAATAAGTTCCAAATGAAAAATAGTTTGAAAAGATAAGTCACAAAACCTGTGCTAAAAAAAATGGTAAAAGATAAAGAGGGCAAAGTACTTAGGAATTTCTATTTTACTACTGATAAGGCCACAAATGAGAATGTTCTGCCCAGAATTAATACAAAATTTAGGTGAATATGTTGGGTTACATCTCAGCCCTCTTGGACTCTTGTCTAAGTTTTTCTTTTTGGCAGACCAGGCTATCAAATTTTAGTAGATGAGTGAAAAATCAAATCATATTTCAGATAGTGAAATGATATGAAAGTGCCTAGCCTGTCTAGAATGGGAAAAGGATAAGACCATTAATTATAAAGTGAAACCACTTAGCAACTCAAGAATTGTATTTAGGATGCTGAATGTATAGTTGACAATAGTCATCCCTAAGAGCAGAGATCATATAATTTCATCTAGAAACAAGAAAGTAGATGTGCTTACTATACCTACTTACCATGCAATGTACCTACTTGATAACCTTCCATGTACTTATTTGCTTTTTGGCAGTTCATTCAATTAGATAAATTTGTATTAAGTACAAATTGTGTTCAAGGTACCCTTGAATGTCATGAAAGTAGGTAAACATGGTCACAGTTGGCATCACCTGTGTCAGTTGGCCTTAGGTTGCCAAATCTATTTTCTCTCTCCTTGAATCTGGGTTGCCCAGATTCCCCTTCAAGGGAATACTTACTGACTAGCTATGAGATATAGTCATTAGAGAGCTTACTGTGATCATTCTGCCTCAGTTAGAAAGAACCATTATTACCTAAAGTCATTCTTTTTCCTAATTTCAGTGCCTGAGCAAGACAGGAGAATAAGAATCTAGTCTTTGTGGTCTAATGCAGGATACTCTGACAGATAAGCCTTACTCTGAAGCTTTCCACATTGGCTGAGACTGTTGGATCTACATGCAGATCAACTTCTTCCTCCACCCAATCCTATTTCCTCTCTTTTTCTTTTATAGATGTTAGTTCATAATAAATAACTTACACCCCAACTACCATCACGGTATCTGCTTCTATGATGCTTGTTCTAGCCAATAAAATGTGGCCACTGTACCAGCTCTGAGACTAGACTTCAAAAAATCTTGCAGACTTTCACTCTGGGAACCCTACCAAGGCATCCTATCAACATGTCATGAGAGGCCAATAAAACAGCAATGAACCATATCAGAGGTCTTCCAAAGCAACAAGAAACCAATCAACCCAGCAGCTCACTGTACACACATAAACAGACGCATTTTAAACTAGAAGATGAGCCTAGCTGAGCCCAGCCCAAATTGCTAAATAGCAGAATCAGGAGCTAAATAAAAGATTGTTGTTTTAAACCATTGAATCTTTGGGATGATTTTTCATATAGCCAAAGCTATCTTATTATACAAGCATACTTAATATTTCTAAAAAGGCAATTTGTTTGAATTTTGATATTTTTATTATTTTTATAAAGACCCTATAATAATGAACATGCAATTATCATTTAGTATAGAGTTATTTTCAGCTCTAGTCACACAGCTCTGTGCTTATTGTGTGGATGCCTGGAAATCCGGCACTGTCTTTCAGCCAAGATAAAGGCATTTACCTTTAGGCATTTACTAATGATTTATCATGTGCTATTTAATACCTGAAACTCCCTTGTGGCTCTTAGGCCCAGTTGGTTTATTGATAGCTTACACCTTGTGTAACCAGTTAGCCTGAATTAATTATGTAAACAGGGTCATGAAAGACCTCACTGGAAACTTTCGAGTTGCTCTCCCCAAATTAGTATTTGTTTTACAAATTTTGGTAATTCAATCTAGAAACAAAATACATCCTTGTGTTCATAGCAAGGCTTAAGGCAGGTGCTTCTGGAAGTTTTGGGGCCCCTAAATCTTGCCTGAAGTCTCTTTTTTTTCCTGCTTTATAGTATCTTTTGCCCTTATTAAAAGATTTGCATTAATATGCTTTATGGTGACTCTATAAGTCTATTCAATTAACCGATGTGTTGTACTCTGCAGGCTGTTGTGTGAGTGTTTAGGTGCTCTTCAAAAATTAAGAACAAGATTTGTGAAATTTTTCTTAGTATAGATCTAAGGAAACCATAGCTGCACAAGATCAAGATCAAAGTTAAATTTGTTTTCTGTTTTTTTTTTTTTTTTTTTTTTTTTGCTTTTTGATAAGGGTCTTTGTGTATGTGTGTTTATGTGGTTACATTTTGTTTGAACTTCTGGTTCTGGAGCAGTGTAAAGAAGTTCAATTACAAAAAAGGGAAAAGAGAAAACATGAAAGTCAGCTTCAAACACAAAAAGTAAACATATATTATTCACAAGTATAAGGACAAGAAAATAGAAAATGATTTAACATTATAATCCAATGACAAGTCAAAATAAAAATAAAACATTTAATAGAATCAACTTCACACATGACAACAATAGAACATGATTAAAGGATATTAGGGCTGTAAACAGAACACATGCCCAAAGTAATATCTTTTAAATACTGGATATGTTGCCTGAATATCCCTTGATAAAAATTCCCTGAAGTTGATGATTTAAGGATTCCTGGTGAAATTCAAACATGTTACTAAAATATGGAAACAGCTTATTAATTAAGCAATATATGCCCCAAGACGATGAGCAAAAATATTATTATTTTTGTAAGTTTCCTAGAGAAGAAAGTTCTTGATAAAGTTGATTGTAGCACAAAAGAGTTATGATTAAGTCAGCAAGAATATTTGAAGGTGTAGTGGAATAAAAGGACTAGAGGGTATGCTAGAGCAAAAAGTCCTAGAAACACAGGAGTAATGACTGAGAAAAGAAACACGGAAGATAATGGTTATTTTGACAAAGGAAGTAGTTACTTAATGTGGATCATGGTTTCTTCATAAATGTACAAGGGTTTACATTTACCCCATGGAGGTGTACTACAGCCCCATAGATCTCTTAGAGTATACTACACCTCGAATACTGAGCTGAACATAGTGAAAATACTCAATGGTTTACTGTATCCAACATCCTCCAAGTGCAAAATACTACTAGAGAGTGGCTTAATTCCACTAATATTATGTTACTAAGTATTATGGGTAATAGATTAATGAAACCTTTTATCCTTTTTCATGAGAATTTGACTTTAGGTTAATTTTCTAACTCTGTTCCCCTGGCAACTTAATAAGGTGGTATGTCCTCTATGTTTCTAAGCAACAAAGATTATGATTGAAAATAACCTCTGTTGGCAAATTTAATCTGGACTCAGAGATCTAAAAACTACTAGATAAGAAGCCATAGCTTCTTAGGAGTATGATGATTCTATGCATTATGTCTTGAGAGGCCTCTAGAAGCTATGTCTAAGAAACTGTAACAAAATATATTGGCTCCTATGGAGCATGATACTTTTACCTCATGTCAGATCCTGCACCCACCGGACACACACATCCTCTTCTTGCAAGTAAGTAGTATAGGCCACTGAAATGTGCAGAAAATGAATGCTTGATGTTTCCGTCAAGCATTGGAAACTATATTTTTCATTCTATATCCTCCTCCTTAGTAGTCTGGTATCATATATGGCTTATGAGAGTCTTAGAACCTATTCCTCGATTTGGCAAAATTCCCTGGGTGAGTGTTACACTTCACATGTATGAAGTAATATAGTATGCTAATAAAATATGATCAGTTCATCACTATTTTGAACTTCATCATCTACAAAGGCCAAATGAGGTTACATTCATAAAAACCTGGGGTTAAGAACTGGGGATTGGGAATTCAACACCTTTTGGGGAAACAAAATTCAACCCATAATAGAAACATAACCTTGCAGGACTAAAATCATAAAGGTCAGATATCTTGCCTCATTATTTAGGCATCCCTGAATTTTGTCAGGTATTTTTAAAATTAGAAGTAGCATAGAAATAATAGATATTTCCTTCGATCACCATTGCAACTTTCTTCCTTCAAGAGTCAAATGATTTCCTCACAGGATGAGACCAAAATGAAGTGAACACTTCCAACCCCTTCTTACCCTCCAAAAGCTTATTCTGATGCACTTTCAAGACATCAAATTCAATAAACATGACAGATATTGAATAAGGAAACTGTATAAGCAGAACATTTAGAAAAATCTGCAATAATTTGTGAGAAGTGTCTATACAAGTGCAAGACACTGGTCTTTTTCACATATTCCATGAGTCAAGCCTTTGTTACAGTATATTTCTGATTTATATACTTGTTAAAAGAGATACAGAGAAATGGGGTACAGTCAGTTGTATGAAATCAGTAAATATTTAAAAGGTGTGAAATAGAATTAAAATGTCAAAGTCAGCTTTATAATTAAAAAAGCAAGTTACAATATGACAAATGACATATTCATTACAATTTGCTTCTCAGAAAACTAGAGGTTACCAATTAAAAACCTAAGTTTAAGTCTCTTATTTAAGTTTTTAACAATAACAAAAGCTGTTAAGGAACTCTTCCAAAAATCATCCAGATATATGTTTTCATCATATTTTCAGTCATAATTTCACTTTTTTAAAGAGATAGTTATATTTGGCTATCAGAAATGCTATCTGAAACATATCCCTAACTTATTTAATGTTACATGTCATTGTTTTCCATTATGATATGCCATAAGGAAATATTTAGTGCCAGGTTGAGTACTCAGGAAAAATTATAAATACACACTTGGCAAAGTTCCTGGGTTAATGATCTATGGGATAAATACCCAAACACCTCACGTTAAGCAAACTATTTAAAATATCTTTGTAGCGAAATTTTAAAAAAACTGTTATTGTTAAGAAGATTTATGAAAATCACATGGGATACTACTCAATAATTGTCAAATAAACCACTAAAGTTTACCGTATGCTTTTGCAAAAGATCTACTTGTGTAAAGTTTCTGAGCAAGTTTGTTCCACATTGTGCTAAATTATCATCCTGAAAAAACTCAGAAAGTTCCTCAAATAAATGATTCTATACATATTATGTTTCATTAAAGGTATCCAATATGTCACATAAAGCTATTGCTTTGGACACATATGTTTTAAAAAATACCAAAATGGTAGGAGAACTTAACATTTCTTTCCATATCCACAAAACTTCTTTTCTTTTTTTTCCCAATTTTGAGATATTTGACAAGATTTACTGTAGTATAATATGTCTTAACTCCTACATTGAACTTGAAGCTATTAAAAGTTGCAATAAAGACAGGGTAAGTCCTTACACCTCTTCTAGGTGGACTGGGCTTATTATTATTATGCTGTGAAGGATAACCATGTTAGTCCTCTAGGTTCACATTAGCTTTCTTTCCTCATTTGAAAAGGAACTTGTCTATGCTATTTTTTGATTAACTATCTTCTAATTAATCCAAATAGTCTTTGCACTGCCACTCTGAAAATTCCAAAAATTCTTCAATTTAATCCATGTTTAAGTACCTGTGAGAGAGGAGGGAAGAGCAAGATGGTGGAAGAGTTGGGGCCCTCAACTCACCTGGCCTGACAAACTTACCTAGATAAATTTCAAAACATCCTGAACACCTACTTATTCGACCTGAGATTCAAAGAGAGAATAGCTGGTATGCTACAGAGAGAAAAGTTTTGGCTTTCTAAAAGATAGAAAGGCTAAATAAATAAATAAGAATAAAGTGGGGAGGGGCACTCCGAGGAGCACAGCTCTCACTCAGCCCGGCACCTGGCAGGGGATGGGGCATCTCCCCCAGGCACAGACACCTGAGAATCAGCACAGCAGGCCCCTCCCCCAGGAGACCAGCTGGAAGAACTGGGGAAGAGCAAGTTTATTGACCAAGCAGCACTGAAATCTCCATGACTGAGGGAAAATCAAGGGAAAATAGAATCTAGAACTAGAGGGCCCCTTTTCCCCCCCTTTTCCATTATGACTCATTTTCATATTAGACTAAAAATTTCCAGTATTTTTTCTCTTTTCCCACCTTAACTATAATATTTTACCACCTCTTCATTTTTAAGTTTTTTCCTTTTTGACTTTCATATTTCTACAATTATATGTCTTAGATGTATTTTTCACTTCTGGATTCCCTTCAACATAATTTAATTTTGGGAGATATATGAGTTATGGGTTTTTGTTTCTTGTTTATTCTGCCTCGTTTTGTTTTACAATGGTGTAAGTTAATACCTTTTAACACACGTCAACATACACCCAGAAACAAGTGGAATAATGTGCTGATTCATTCTGTGAGATTATATTCTCTCTTCCTTCCCATTCTGCGCCCCCCTCTTTTATCTTGTTTTGGTGTTCAAAGTTGGGGCTTTAAATAAGTATTGATGGTATATATAAATTTAGGATAGAGCATCCTCTAACATACAGAACAAAATACACTCAAAACCAAGAGGAATACCCTCTAGGACCCCTCAGGTAGACTACATTATCTCC
Source organism: Vulpes vulpes (assembly GCF_048418805.1). Taxonomy (NCBI): domain Eukaryota; kingdom Metazoa; phylum Chordata; class Mammalia; order Carnivora; family Canidae; genus Vulpes; species Vulpes vulpes. Next base: position 58,093 of record NW_027325701.1, on the reverse strand, counting down.
ACTATCATTTATTCACCACCACCATCCCCCGCCCCCCCCCCTTTTTTCTCTTTTTTACTTTCTTTTTCTTATTCTCTGTGGTTTTTGGCCCTTTATTTTTACTAATTTGTTTTAAAATTTGTTTTTCACTTTAGTGATCCTTTTGTTTTATGTTGTTCTGTTTTATTTATTTATTTATTTATTTATTTATTTATTTATGGTCTCTGACCTCTTCGGAATCATCTAGGGTATATTTTACTTAGGGTGTGGTTGATATTTTTGTTTCAACCCACTCATACAGCCACTCTGCACTGGATAAAGTAACTAGAAGGAAGAATTCACCAAAAAAGAAAGAACCAATAACAGAGTTACAGAATTTGGATTTAAATCCAATGTCAAAAAGTCAATTCAGAAGTACAAATACAAAGCTACAGATGGCTCTGGAAAAAAGCCTAAAGGACTCTAGAGACTTTGTTATTGCAGAAGTGAGATCTAATCAGGCCTAAATTAAAAAGAGATTAAATGAGATGCAATCCAAACTGGATTTCCTAACTGCTAGGGTTAATGAGGTGGAAGAGAGAATGGGTGACATAGAAGACAAGTTGATGGTAAGGAAGAAAGCTGAGGAAAAAAGAGAAAAACAATTAAGAGCCAATGAAGAAAGGGTTAGGGAAATAAATGATAGCTTGATAAGGAAGAATTTACATATAATTTGACTCCAGAAGAGACTGAGAGATAGATAGGACCACAAAGTATAAAATTTTTTTTTTAATTTTTATTTATTTATGATAGTCACACAGAGAGAGAGAGAGGCAGAGACATAGGCAGAGGGAGAAGCAGGCTCCATGCACCGGGAGCCTGATGTGGGATTTGATCCCGGGTCTCCAGTATCGCGCCCTGGGCCAAAGGCAAGCGCCAAACCACTGCGCCACCCAGGGATCCCAGGACCACAAAGTATATTTGAACAAACCATAGTTGAGAACTTCCCTAATTTGGGGAGGGAAACAAGCATTCAGATCCAAGAGTTAGAGATTCCCCCCCACCCCAATCAATACAAACCATTCAACACCTCACATTTAATAGTGAAGCTTGCAAATTTCAAAGATTAAGAGAAAATTCTTTTTTTGATAATAAATTTATTTTAGAGTTAGGAGTTCTTATGTCCTGTCTCCCTTTCTGATTTTTCCCAAACATTTAAGAGAAAGTTCTTAATGCAGCATGAGACAAGAGATTCTTAATTTATATGGGGAGAAATACCAGATTAACAGCAGACCTCTCCACAGAGACCGGTGAGGCCAGAAAGGGCTGGCAGGATATATTCAGGGTCCTAAATAAGAAGACTTTCATTCAGAATAGGAGAGAAAAAGAGCTTCCAGAATAGGCAGAAACTGAAAGACTATGTGACCACCAAACCATCTCTACAATAAATATTAAAGGGGACCCTGTAAAAGAAAGAGGGAGCTCAAGGAAATAATCCACAAAAACAGGGACAGAATAGGTATTACGATAACACTATAAATTCATATCTTTCAATAGTTACTCTGAATGTGAATGGGCTAAATGATCCCATCAAAAGACACAGGGTATCAGACTGGATAAAAAAGAAAGTCCCATCTATTTTCTGTCTTACAAAAGACTCATTTTAGACCTAAGGACACTTCCAGCCTGTAAATGAAGGAGTGGAAACCATCTACCATTCAGATGCTCCTCAAAGGAAAGCTGGGGTAGCAATCCTCAAATCAGATCAATTAAAGTTTATCCCAAAGACTGTAGTAAGAGATGAAGACAGACACTATATCATACTTAAAGGATCAATCCAGCAAGAAGACCTACCAATCATGAATATGTATGCTCTTAATGTGGGAGATGCCAAGTATATCAATTAATAATGCCAAGTATATCAATTAATAACCAAAGTAAAGAGATACTTAGAGAATAATACACTAGACTCATGGGCCTTGGCGATCCGTGGGGTGCACCTGCGCAGCTGTGGATGCCGCAGGTTTTTGAAACATGAATTGTTCACTCTTCTTGACTGCCCTTTGCTTGTGAATAGCCTCAGCAGCTCCAAAACTCGATGAAAGCTTAAATGCATAATGGTACCAGTGGAAGGCAATGCACAGATTATATGGCATGAATGAAGAAGGATAGAGGAGAGCAGTGTGGGAGAATATGAAAATGATTGAACTGCATAATTGAGAATATAGCCAAGGGAAACATGGCTTCACAATGGCGATGAATACCTTTGGTGACATGACCAATGAAGAATTCAGGCAGGTGATGAATGACTTTCAAAACCAGAAGCACAAGAAAGGGAAAGTGTTCCAAGAACCTATCTTTGCTGAGATCCCCAAATCTGTGGACTGGAGAGAGAAAGGCTACGTAACTCCTGTGCAGAATCAGAGTCAGTGTGGTTCTTGTTGGACTTTTAGTGCAACTGGTGCCCTCAAAAGACAGATGTTCCGGAAAACAGGCAAACTTGTGCCACTGAGTGAGCAGAACCTGGTGGACTGCTCTAAGGCTCAAGGCAATGAGGGCTGCAGTGGTGGCCTGATGGATAACACCTTTCATCATGTTAAAGACAATGGAGGCCTGGATTCAGAGGAATCTTATCCATATCTTGGAAAGGACATAGAGACCTGTAACTACAAGACTGAGTGTTCTGCTGCCAATGACACTGGCTTCATGGACCTCCCTCAATGGGAAAAGACCCTAATGAAGGCAGTGGCAACTCTAGGGCCCATCTCTGTTGCTACTGATGCAGGCATTTCCAGTTCTACAAAGCAGGCATTTAATTTGATCCAGACTGCAGCTGCAAAGATCTAGATCATGGTGTTCGGGTGGCTGGCTATGGCTTTGTAGGAACAGACTCAAATAATAAATTTTGGATTATCAAGAACAGTTGGGGTCCAGAATGGGGCTGGAATGGCTATATAAAAATGGCCTAAGACCAGAACAACCATTGTAGAATTGCCACAGCAACCAACTATCCCATTGTGTGAGCTGATGGACCACAAGATTAGAGGACTTGAGGACAGCATATCTGGAGGAAGTTTATCTTAAAATTGACCAAACTCTTATTGTGTAAGATAAGACACTTGAATCATTGAGAATCCAAGTTGTGATTTGAATTCTGTGACATTTTTATCATTTTCTGTGACATTACCACTACTTTAATTACTGCTATATATGGCTTTATAATGTTGAAGACTTATTACTTAATTCTAAAATTTTTGACTTCTTATTTATTCAAAGGATATATAAACTTTACCTTTTGAAATAAATTTTAATTCAATAAGTAGAGGAAGAAAAAAATAAAATAATACACTAATAGTAGGAGACTTCAACACAGTCCTTGTCAGTAAATATCAGATCTTCTAAGCATGACATCACCAAAGAAACAAGGGCCTTAAATTATACACTGGACCAGATGGATTTCACAGATGTTTACAGAGCTTTCTAACTGAACACAACTGAATACACATTCTTCCCAAGTGCACATGGAACTTTCTCCAGAATAGACCACACACTAGGTCACAAATGAGGTCTCAACCGATACCAAAAGATAGGATTGCCCCCCTGCATATTTTCAGACCACAATGCTTTGAAACTAGAACTCAGTCATAAGAAGAAATTTGGAAGAAATTCAAACACATGGAGGTTAAAGAGCATCCTACTAAAAGATGAATGGGTCAACCAGGAAATTAGAGAAGAATCTATGGATTCAGGGAAACTAATGAAAATGCAGATACAACCATTCAAAAAATCTGGGATACAGCAAAGAGGTCCCAAGAAGGAAATACATCTCAATACAAGTCTCCTTCAAAAAACTGGAAATAACTCAAATACACAAGCTAAACTTGCACCTAAATGAACTGGAGAAAGAACAGCACATAAAGCCTACACCAAGCAGAAGAGGGGAGATAATAAAGATTCAAGCAGAACTCAATGAAACAGAGACCAGAAGAACTGCAGAACAGATAAAAAAAGAAGAACAGGAGTTGGTTCTTTGAAAGAATTAATAAGATAGATAAACCCTTAGCCAGCCTTATTAAAGAGAAAAAAAAAACCCTCAAGGTAATAAAATCACAAATGAAAGAGGAGGGATCAGAACCATACCAAGGAAATACAAATGATTTTAAAAAACATTTTATGAGCAGCTATAAGCCAATAAATTAGGCAATCTAGAAGAAATGGATGCATTTCTGGAAAAATCACAAATGACCAAAACTAGAACAAAACGAAATAGAAAACCTGAAAGGCCAATAACCAACAAGGAAATTGAAGCAGTTATCAAAAACCTGCCACGACGCAAAATTCCAGGGCCAGATGGCTTCTGAGGGGAATTCTATCAAATGTTTAAAGAGGAAATAATATTCTACTAAAGCTGTTCTGAAGGATAAAAAGGGATGGAATACTTCAAAATTTGTTCTAACAGGCCAGCATCACCTTGATTCCAAAACCAAAGACCCCACCAAAAAGGACAATTATAGAACAATATCCCTGATGAACATGGATGCAAAATTTCTCAACAAGATACTAGCCAATAGGATCCAACAGTACATTAAGAGGATTATTCACCATGACCAAGTGGGATTTATCCCTGAGATGCAAGGTTGGTTTAACACTCATAAAACAATCAATGTGATAGATCACATCAACAAGAGAAAAAAACAAGAACCATAGGATCCTCTCAATAGATGCAGAGAAAGCATTTGACAAAATACAGCATCCATTCCTGATCAAAACTCTTCACAGTGTAGGGATAGAAGGAACATTCCTCAGCATCTCAAAAGCCATCTATGAAAAGCCCACAGCAAATATCATTCTCCATGGAGAAAAACTGAGAGCCTTTCCCCTAAGATCAGGAACATGACAGGGATGTCCACTCTCGCCATTGCTATTCAACATAGTACTAGAAGTCCTAGCCTCAGGAATCAGACAACAAAAAGAAATAAAAGGCATTTAAACTGGCAGAGGAAGGCAAACTCTCCCTCTTTGCACATGACACGTTACTGTGTGTAGAAAACCCAAAAGACACCACCCCAAGATTGCTAGGACTCATACAGCAATTCAGCCATGCGGCAGGAGTCAAAATCAATGCATAGTAATCAGTGGAATTCCTATAAACTAAAATGAGACTGAAAAAAGAGACATCAAGGAGTCAATCCCATTTACAATGGCACCCAAAACCATAAGATACCTAGGAATAAACCTAACCAAAGTGGTAAGGGATTTATGCCCTAAAAACTACAGAACACTTCTGAAAGATTTTGAGGAAGACACAAAGGGATGGAAAAATATTCCATGCTCACGGATTGGAAGAATTAATACTGTGAAAATGTCTATGCTACCCAGGGAAATTTACACATTCAATGCAATCCCTATCAAAATACTATGGACTTTCTTCAGAGAGTTGGAAAAAATCATCTTAAGATTTGTATGGAATCAGCAAAGGGAATATTGAAAAAGAAAACCAGAGCCAGGGGCATCACAATGCTGGATTTCAAGCTGTACTACAAATCTGTGATCCTCAAGACAGTGTAGCATTGGCACAAAAACAGACACATAGGTCAATGGAACAGAAGAGAGAACCTAGAAATGGGCCCTCAACTCTATGGTCAATATTCGACAAAACCAGAAAGAATATCCACAGGAAAAAGGACAGACTCTTCAATAAATGGTGCTGGGAAAATTGGACAGCCATGTGCAGAAGAATGAAACTAGACAATGCTTTTACACCATACACAAAGATAAACTTAAAATGGATGAAAGATCTAAATGTGAGGTGAGAATTCCTCAAAATCCTAGAGGATAACACAGGCAACACCCTTTTTTAACTTGGCCACAGCAACTTCTTGCAAGATAAATCTATGAAGGCAAAGGAAACAAAAGCAAAAATGAACTATTGAGACTTAATCAAGATAAAAAGCTTCTGCACAGCAAAAGAAACAGTCAACAAAATAAAAGACAACCTACAGAATGGGAGAAGATATTTGCAAGTGACCTATCAGATAAAGGGCTACTATCCGAGATCTATAAAAAAAACTTATTAAACTCAACAGCAAAGAAACAAACAATCCAATTATGAAATGGGCAAAAGACATAAATAGACATTTCACCAAAGAAGACCTACACATGGCCAATAAGCACATGGGAAAATGCTCTGCATCACTGGCCATCAGGGAAATACAAATCAAAACCACAGTGAGATACCACCTCACACCAGTGAGAAGATTAAGAAGATTAAGAAGATTAAGATTAAGAAGATTAAGAAGATAGAAAACAGCAAATGTTGGAGAGGATGTGGAGACAGGGGAACTGTTGGGAACTTGGTGGGAATGTGAACTGGTTCAGCTACTCTGAAAAACAGTGTGGAGGTTCCTCAAAGAGTTAAAAATAGAGCTACCCTACGACTCCGCAATTGCCCTGCTGGGGAGTTACCCCAAAGATACAGATGCAGTGAAAAGCTGAGACACCTGCTCCCCAATGTTTATAGCATCAATGTCCACAACAGCTAAACTGGCATGAGCCATGATGTCCACTGACATATAAATGGATAGAGAAGATGTGATATATATATATATATCTAATATGTGATAGATAGATAGATATATAATATGTGATATATATATAATGTGTGTGGAATAATGGAATATTACTCAGCCATTAGAATGGACAAATACCTACCATTTGCTTCGACGTGGATGAGAGGGTATTATGCTGAGTGAAGTAAGTCAATTGGAGAAGGACAATCATTATATGGTTTCACTCATATGGGGAATATAAGAAATAGTGAAAGGGATTATAAGGGAAAGGAGGGAAACTGAGTAGGAAAAAATAGAGAGGGAGACAAACCTTGAGAGAATCCTAACTCTGGGAAATGAACAAAGTAATGCAGAAGCGGAGATGAGTAGGGGGTTGGGGTCACTGGGTGTCAAGCATTGAGGAAGGCACTTGATGGGATCAGCACTGGGTATTATAGTATATGTTGGCAAAAGAAACTTCAATAAAAAATAAATATTAAAAAAGTACCTGTGAGAGATCTCTTATTCTATAAATGCTCTAGTGGGGTAAGAGTATTTTCTCTGCTGGCAGAGGGGCTAACATTGAGGATATTTTTCAATCTATTGTTCTAGGACTTTCAAGAATATGCTCTCTTTTAACTGCCACAGCACAGGACGATATCAGAATTCACATATTCATGACTGTGTGGCTTAGAGCATTAGGTTAATTTCTAAGATCACAGATCTATGGTGAACTGTCACTCATGGATGGCTTGTATCATTTTTTCTGTCCTATGAAGCTGTGTATTTCTATCATTAATTAGCTATGTCATCATAGTAAAGTTACCACACCAATCAGAATTTCATTTTCTTTATTTGTAAAATAAAGGTTGGGGTGGGCAGCTGCTACCTTGTAAATTTTGATACATACAGAGGCTTTATCATCTATTACCTAAAATGAAGCATTTTTTAGAGTGAAAGGGCACTGCTTATAATTATGCCAGAGAACAGGCATACATGAGCGAGCAACGTCGTTCTGAACAAACTTCTAACTGGTGTGTTTTCATGCACTTTTAATCCAATTCAGTACATCTTCCATAGAATAATTATCTGTGGCTTCTCCCTCATCATGGAGTGTAAAATTCAAAAAGGCGAGAACCTTTCTCATTTGGTCACCCCTTTATTCCTAGAACCTAATACACATGCCTGGAATTTATAAGACAATAGACAATTTTTGTTTTTAATGTCTAAAAGAACGATTAGATGAGTCCACGGTTGTTTGGGAAAATGGATTAATGGTTAAAGGAAGAAGAAAAAAGAAGAGAATAGGTGTTAACCAAATATAACTACATAATACAGAATTTCTAAGTAACAGAGATGGCTATGCAGGAAAACACTGGACTTTGGTACATATTAGTAGAATCTACTCCAGATAATTCCTGTACTATCTTAGCTTACCCTAAGTAGCCATGATTTTTCATAGTAGCCCTTTTCGTCAGCCCTTAGATGTAAGCATATAGAACCTATTAGTTTATTGACAGTCAATATCAGAACTTGAGTCTCCTGATAACCTCCCTGTCCAGAATTTTTCCAATACAACATGCTCAGAACTGATAACAATGCTGCGTACCTATACACATTCTGTAAGTATGTTAATGAACACAGAGTCCTTAATAATTATTAGGACTCTGTTCCTGGAAACGATTTTTGGGTAGATAATGACTTGGGAAACAATTATAATTTAAAGTTAATTAAATAACTAAAATTTCACATATAAAATGATCACGTATTTGATAATACATGTTTAAGACAGATAAGAAAAAATGAAATCTTATGAGAGTTTAACAGCTCCCTCTACAAGATGGAACTCTAGGTGATATTTTGTCTGCCCCTGCCTATATATATATATATATACATACATATATATATATATATGTATATATACACACACACACACACACACACACACACATATTCATTCACTCTTTCATTTTAAACATTTCTAGGGAGACAGTCACTTTCAGTAGTTCTTCAGTGATGGTACTTTGCTGGTGTAAACTCCAGGCCAGGCTCCGCCTCTGAGTGGTGACCTCTAACCTGTGCTCCATCTCTGAGGGGTCACAACCTCCTGGCCTTGGTCTCAGAGGGGTGAACACACAGTCTGCAAACCAAGCAAGAAAGATTTCTTTCTGACCCAGCAACAAACTGCTCAAAACTTGCAGCTGAAAACTATGCCAAACCGCATATACAGGTTTTTATACAACTAGAGATTTCTAGTTAAAAACCTAAGTTGAGTCTGTTCTTTAAGCCTATAAAAACTGTTAAGAAAGTTTTCCAAAAATAATCCAAATATATGTTTTAAAAATATAGTCCACTAAAATGTAGATATATATGTGCACATGTATTTATAGGCAGCGATATATATTCCTCCCTAGTGTTCAGATTTTCTATGTAAAAATAATTTAAAAATAAATTACAGGTAAATGCTTCTTAATAAGATGCATATAAGCTGAATTACCCAAGACTTTAAGTTTCACCATCCCAAAGTAATGACATAGGAATTTCTCTACCAATTACTGAAGTTTAAGAAATTCTCATTGAGACGTTTTGTTTTGTTTTCCTACTTCATTTTTGAGTTTTCAGATTTGGGGAACACCTGTTGAATAAGTTTAAGTACATGGATAAGGGGGGGGTGGGGAAAAATGGGAGTAGGGTCCCCAAGTCACCTGCGCTCACCCGACTTACCTAGATAACTTTCAAATCATCCTGAAACCCTATGAATTCTACCTAAGATTTAAAGAGAGAATAGCTGGAATGCTACAGAGAGAAGAGTTTGCACTTCTAACAAGGTAGGAAGCCGAGGGAAGAAAAAATAAAAAAGAATCCAGTGGCGGAGGGGCCCCACAAGGAGCCGGGCTAAGGCCAGGCAGCAAAAGCCTCCAGGACAGGAAAGCCCAGCCTGGAGAAGCAGGAAGTTTAAAAATCTGAACCGAATTCTTTCCAGAGGGGAAGGCGCTCAACAGGGAAACCGGGCAGAACCACAGGAGGGGCAATGGAACCTCCAACTCCCCGGGGTCACTAGGAGAGGAGGGCACCTGGGAGAGAGTGCACCAAAGACCACGGGTTGAGCTCTGTGAAGGGCTGGAGCACGCACCCGGTGGGACCTCGGGAGAAGCTCAGGCAGCGTCTCTGGCTGCAGGAGGCTGCACCCTGCTACCTTCGGGAGCCCGGGCCCCAGGAGTGCAATTCCAGCAGAACAGGCCCGGGGTCCCAGGGGACAAAGAAGACACAGCCCAGGATCCTGTGCTCCTTCTGGGACAGGCAGAGGCAGGGAGGGCAGAGGATAGCAAGGACCCTCCTGCTGCCAGGCACCCCCAGGCTGTGCAGATCAGCACCCCCTGCTCCTGGGAGCATCCAGGCGAGTGCAGACCAGTAGCCGTGGGAGTTACTGGGAGAGCTGACTCCAGAGCTAGAAGGGTGGCCGCACCAGTGTGGTTGTTCCTCCTGGTGTCACCCTGTGCCTGGGACAGAGTGGGGCCACCAGGGAACTGGGGCCTCAGGGGGTAAACAGCTCCCACTGAGCCATGCACACACCTGAGAGTCAGCACAGCAGCCCCTCCCCCACAAGACCAGCTGGAAGGACAGGGGAAGAGCAAGTTTTTGGCCTAGCAGCACTGGAAAGCCCCAGGGAAGTTGAGGGACTTATGGTATATAGAACCAGAGGATACCCCTCCTTGTCTTTTGTTTTTGTTTTTTCTTTTTTTTCTTCCCTTTTTTCCGGTACAATTCATTTTTAGCCACTCTGCACTGAGCAAAATGACTAGAAAGAAGAACTCACCACAAAAGAAAGAATCAGAAACAGTCCTCTCTGCCACAATTTGATTACAATTTGATGTCAGAAAGCCAATTCAGAAGCACAATTATAAAGCTACTGGTGGCTCTGGAAAAAAGCATAAAGGAATCAAGAGACTACATGACTGCAGAATTTAGATCTAATCAGGCCAAAATTAAAAATCAATTAAATGAGATGCAATCCAAACCGGAGGTCCTAACGATGAAGGTTAATGAGGTAGAAGGAAGAGTGAGTGACATAGAAGACAAGTTGATGGCAAGGAAGGAAGCTGAGGAAAAAAAGAGAAAAACAATTAAAAGACCATGGGGAAAGGTTAAGGGAAATAAATGACAGCCTTAGAAGGAAAAATCTACATATAATTGGGGTTCCAGAGGGCGCCAAAAGGGACAGAGGAACAGAAAGTGTATTTGAAGAAATTATAGTTGAGAACTTCCCTAAGTTGGGGAAGGAAACAGGCATTCAGATCCAGGACATAGAGAGGTTCCCCCCCAAAATCAATAAAAAACATTCAACACCTCAACATTTAATAGTGAAACTTGCAAATTCCAAAGATAAAGAGAAAATCCTTAAAGCAACAAGAGACTAATTATATGGGGAGAAATATTAAATTAACAGCAGACCCCTCCACAGAGACCTGGCAGGCCAGAAAGGGCTGACAGGATATATTCAGGGTCCTAAGTGAGAAGAACATGCAACCAAGAATACTTTATCCAGCAAGGCTCTCATTCAGAATAGAAGGAGAGATAAAGAGCTTACAAGACAGGCAGGAACTGAAAGAATATGTGACCACCAAACCAGCTCTGCAAGAAATATTAAGAGGGACTCTGTAAAAGAAAGAGGATACCGAAAGATATAACCCACAAAACAGGGCCTGAATAAAATAGGTATTATGATGATACTAAATTCATATCTTTCAATAGTAACTCTGAACATGAATGGGCTTAATGATCCCATCAAAAGACTCAGGGTTTCAGACTGGATAGAAAAGCAAGACCCATCTATTTGCTGTCTACTGGAGACTCATTTTAGACCTAAGGACACATACAGCCTGAAAATGAAAGGTTGGGGAACCATTTACCATTCAAATGGTCCTCAAAAGAAAGCAGGGTAGCAATCCTCATATCAGATAAATTAGAGTTTATCCCAAAGACTGTAGTAAGAGATGAAGAGGGACACTATATTATACTTAAAGGATCTATTGAACAAGAGGACCTAACAATCATGAATATTTATGCCCGTAATGTGGGAGCTGCCAAGTATACCAATCAACTAATAACCAAAGTCAAGACATAGTTAGATAATAATACACTAATACTGGGAGACTTCAACATGGCACTTTCTGCAAATGACAAATTTTCTAAGCTCAACATCTTCAAAGAAACAAGAACTTTAAATGATACACTGGACTAGATGGATTTCACAGATATTTACAAAACTTTACATCCAAACGCAACTGAATACACATTCTTCTAAGTGCACATGGAAGTATCTCCAGAATAGACCATCTACTGGGTCACAAATCAGGTCTCAAGGGATACCAAAAGACTGGGATTGCCCCCTGCATATTTTCAGATCATAATGCTTTGAAACTTGAACTCAATCACAAGGAGAAATTTGGAAGAAATTCAAACATGTGGAGGTTAAAGAGCATCCTGCTAATAGATGAATGGGTCAACCAGGAAATTAAAGAATAAAAAAGATTCATGGAAACTAATGAGAATGAAGATACAACTATTCAAAACCTTTGAGATACAGCAAAAGCAGTCCTGAGAGGGAAATACATTGCAATACAAGCATCCCTCAAAAAATTGGGAAGAATTCAAATACACAAGCTAACTTTACACCTATAGGAACTGGAGAAAAAACAGCAAATAAAATCTACACCAAGCAGAAGAAGAGAGTTAATAAAGATTCGAGCAGAACTCAATGAAACAGAGACCTGAAGAATTGTAGAACAGATCAACAAAACCAGGAGTTGGTTCTTTGAAAGAATTAATAAGATAGATAAACCCTTAGCTAGCCTTATTAAAAACAAAAGAAAAAAGGCTCTAATTAATAAAATCATGAATGAAAAAGGAGAGATTACAACCATACCGGAAATACAAACGATTTTTAAAACATATTATGAGCAGCCATATGCCAATATTTTAGGCAATCTAGAAGAAATGGAAGCGTTTCTGGAAAACCACAAATTACCAAAACTAGAATGGGAAGAAATAGAAAACCTGCATAAGACAATAACCAGGGAGGAAATTGAAGCAGTCATCGAAAACCTCCCAAGACAGAAAAGTCCAGGGCCAGATGGCTTCCCAGGGGAATTCTATCAAACATTTAAAGAAGGAACAATACCTATTCTACTAAAGCTGTTCTGAATGATAGAAAGGGGTGGAATACTTCCAAACTCATTCTATGAGACCATCATCACCTTAATTTCAAAACCAGACAAAGACTCCACCAAAAAGCACAATTATAGAACAATATCTGATGAACTCAGATGCAAAATTTCTCAACAAGATACTAGCCAATATAATCCAACAGTACATTAAAAGGATTGTTCATCATGACCAAGTGGGATTTATCTGCTGGTTCAACACTCATAAAGCTATCAATGTGATTGATCATATCAACAAGAGAAAAAACAAGAACCATATGATCCTCAATAGATGCAGAGAAAGCATTTGACAAAATACAGCATCTATTCCTGATCAAAACTCTGCAGAGTGTAGGGATAGAGGGCACATTCCTCAGCATCTTAAACGCCATCTATGAAAAGCCCACAGCAAATATCATTCAATGGAAAAACACTGGGAGCCTTTCCACAAGATCAGGAACACAACAGGGATGTCCACTGTCACCACGGCTATTCAACACATAGTACTAGAAGTCCTAGCCTCAGCAATCAGACAACAAAAAGAAATCAAAGGCATTCAAATTGGTAAAGAAGTCAAACTCTCCCTCTTTGCAGACGACATGATACTTACTGTACACAGAAAACCCAGAAGATCCACCCCAAGATTGCTAGAACTCATACAGCAATTCAGTAATGTGGCAGGAGACAAACATCAATGCATAGCAATCAGTGGCATTTCTCTACACTATCAATGAGACTGAAGAAAGAGAAATTAAGGAGTCAATCCCATTTACACTTGCACTCAATAGCATAAGATACCTAGGAATAAACCTAACCAAAGTGGTAAGGGATCTATGCCCTAAAAACTACAGAACACTTCTGAAAGAATTTGAGGAAGACACAAAGAGATGGCAAAATATTCCATGCTCATGGATTGGCAGAATTAATACTGTGAAAATGTCAATGCTACCCAGGGAAATTTACACATTCAATGCAATCCCTATCAAAATACCACGGACTTTCTTCAGAGAGTTGGAAAAAATCATCTTAAGATTTGTATGGAATCAGAAAAGACAGCCGGGGGAATATTGAAAAAGAAAACCAGAGCTGGGGGCATCCCAATGCCGGGTTTCAAGCTGTACTACAAAGCTGTGATCCTCAAGATAGTGTAGTATTGGCACAAAAACAGACACATAGGTCAATGGAACAGAAGAGAGAACCTAGAAATGGGCCCTCAACTCTATGGTCAATATTCGACAAAACCAGAAAGAATATCCACAGGAAAAAGGACAGACTCTTCAATAAATGGTGCTGGGAAAATTGGACAGCCACGTGCAAAAGAATGAAACTAGACAATGCTTTTACACCATACACAAAGATAAACTTAAAATGGATGAAAGATCTAAATGTGAGGCGAGAATTCCTCAAAATCCTAGAGGATAACACAGGCAATACCTTTTTTAACTTGGCCGCAGCAAGTTCGTGCAAGATAAATCTATGAAGGCAAGGGAAACAAAAGCAAAAATGAACAATTTTAATCAAGATAAAAAGCTTCTGCACAGCAAAAGAAATATTCAACAAAATAATAGACAACCTACAGAATGGGAGAAGATATTTGCAAGTGACCTATCAGATAAAGGGCTACTATCCAAGATCTATAAAGAAGTTATTAAATTCAACACCAAAGAAACAAAGAATCCAATCATGAAATGGGCAAAAGACATGAACAGACATTTCACCAAAGAAGACCTACACATGGCCAACAAGCACATGGGAAAATGCTCTGCATCACTTGCCATCAGGGAAATACAAATCAAAACCACAATGAGATACCACCTCATACCAGTGAGAATGGTGAAAATTAACAATACAGGATACAAGAAATGTTGGAGACGATGTGGAGAAAGGGGAACCCTCTTGCACTGTTCTGAAAGTGTGAGCTGGCACAGCCACTTTGGAAAACAGTGTGGAGGTTCCTCAAAGAGTTAAAAATAGAGCTACCCTAGATCCCAGCAATTTCCCTTCTGGGGAGTTACCCCAAAGATACAGATGCAGTGAAAAGCCGAGACACCTGCACCCCAACGTTTATAGTGGCAATGTGCACAATAGTCAAACTGTGGAAGGAGTTTCGTTGTCCATTGAAAGATTAATGATAAAAGAAGATGTGGTATATGCATACAATGGAATATGACTCAGCCATTAGAAATGACAAATACCCACCATTTGCTTCAACATGGATGGAATTGGAGGGTATTATGCTGAGTTAAGTCAGTCAATCAGAGAAGGACAAACATTATATGGTCTCATTCATTTGGGGAATATAAAAAATAGTGAAAAGGGAAAGGAAAGAAAACGAGTGAGAAATATCAGTGAAGGTGACAGAACATGAGAGACTCCTAAGTCTTTGAATCAAACAAGGGGTAGTGGACGGGGAGGTGGGCGGGGGGATGGGATGACTGGGTGATGGGCACGGAGGGGGGCACTTGATGGGATGAGCACTGGGTGTTATGCTATATGTTGTCATATTGAACTCCAATAAAATACATATACATATGTATTATATGTATTTTATACATATAATATTATACATATAATATTTTATATTTTGTTTATTTTATTTTTATATTTATATTTTATATTGTACATATAATATTTTATACATATGTATTATAAGTAATATATATATGTATATGTATGTATGTGTGTGTGTGTGTGTGTATATATATATATATATATATATAAATATAAATGTCCCAGGCTTTAAGCAGGATAAAGGCTCTCCTTACTTTATCTGGTGCTATGTGCTCTAATGAAGTAAAATTCTTGGCAATTGGGAATCGTCATATTCTTAAAGCTTTTGAAAGTATCATTTTTATATTTACCAGATGCCTTATAGAGTCCAAATTCTCATAAAGGGAGAAAATAGTCTTCCTTCCTAGTTTTCTTACACACACAAAAGGTACATGGATAAATGTCTAGGAAAACCTTCGACTTATGAATAAATACCTAAGGAAAATTAGAAAAATTCCTAAGTTTGTATCTGACTTTCATCTCATTGGGACCATATAAAAGTCAGTAATTTTAGGTTACTTGGATGACTAGTTAAGTGTCCAACTCTTGGTTTCTGTTCAGGTCATAATACCAATGATTGGGCTCCATGCTCAGCACAAATCTACTTGAGTTTCTTTGCCTCTCTCTCTCTCATTCTCAATCTCTCTCTTTCTGAAAGAAATAAAATCTTTTTAAAAATAATTTTTAAATGTTTTAGATAATAACTCAATTTTCTCAAGCCATAGAAGAACCATCCCAGAGCAAATTAAACTTTAATGTGTATCAATGAATTCCAAGATATATAATATTATGAAAAAAGTATTTCTTCTTATTTCTGGGATTAATCAATGAATAATAAAAGGTACATTTGCCTAATCAATAAACAGAAGCAATTTAGAAAAAAATAGAGACTGATGATTTAAATATAAGCCTCAGTTGCTACAAATACGGTGCAATATGGGTTCTATTACTGAAAGTACCAAAACTGGTGTATAATATATATATTTCATGAAATTCACCTGTAGTATACTCATCTGCAATGATACCCAACTGCTGTCATCCATTTTCTTTGTCTATAATACAGGTGAGTGAAGCTAAGTGATAAGAGATTAGTCATGATAGAAAGGAGGAACTAGAATTAAAGTAAAAGAAAAAGCAAAAGCAAAGCAAAACAACAACAAAATGATGTAAATGGTTCCTTTCTATAGCTTATAAATATTCTCCTCAGGTTAAAATTATTTTTAATACATTGCAAACAGGAGACAATTGTACAAATTCAATTGACAATTTCAATTGAAATGAAAGGATTCAAGGATTTTCATATCCCCTATGTGAAAAGCTGCTTTTCACTTTATTAACTTTTTAGTCAGCATCCTCATCTCTCACCCAAACCCTAACAGCTGATACTCTGAAGTAGAGCCTAATTTTTTTCTTTTTCCCATGGTAACTCATCTCATGTTTTTGACTGCAACTGATTCCATATATGAACAAATAAATGATTTAATAGCCTTTAAATCATTTGACATGTTAAAAAAGATATCATGCAAATCAAAAGTATTATCACCTTTATTTATTTTTTTTTTAATTTTTTAAAAATTTTTTATTTATTTATGATAGTCACAGAGAGAGAGAGAGAGGCAGAGACACAGGCGGAGGGAGAAGCAGGCTCCATGCACCGGGAGCCTGATGTGGGATTCCATCCCGGGTCTCCAGGATTGCGCCCTGGGCCAAAGGCAGGCGCCAAACGGCTGCGCCACCCAGGGATCCCTGCGACACAGTTCAAAGCACAAACCGTCCTTCAGCAGCTCACGTGAAAGCCTGCCAGTAGGCAGCAGAACCAAGTTACCAAAAAAGGCATTAGAAGAAGGAACCGGCCGCCGCCAGAGCCTGTGGTAGTGGTCCCTCGCCAGCCTCCGTGCAGAGCCAGTTTCACTCACCCCGTGGGAGTGGGATGTACCCCCACACTGGTGCCACCTCAACTTTGGGTAGGATATTAAGCCCGATTATGCCACATTCAATTCAAGTGGTTTTTTATTTTTTTATTTTCCTCACAGTCTTCACCACATCCAACTTATTATTCCCATGGTACTACTGTAGCTGGGGGTGCTTATGGGACCCCACACAGGAGTTCCTACCTTCTAACCTCTGTTCAAAGAACATGTGCACCTGCTTCATCCTCTTCCCATATGAGAAAATCCATTTGAACTATTCACACAATTGAACATCTTGGTGCATTAAAAAAAAAAAAAGGTAGAAAAAAGAAAAAAAAGAAAAGAAAAGATAAGAAAAGAAAAGGAAAGAAAAGAAAGGGTGTTTGAGTTTCCCTCTGAAGAAACGAAAAAGAAAAAAAGAAAAAGAAGCAGCAGGGTGTGGTGCGCCGTCCCCTCCCCCACGGGCCCAATCAGTACCTGCTGTGAAGGCGTTTGTGGCCTCTGACGTCCTGGAATCAGGATCCAGGGCAGGACGTCGAGCTTGAGCGCTGCACAGCGGCTGGCACGGACCCGGCCCACACCCGACAGGGGCAGCGCCACGTGGTTGAAGGCGTGGAGGGTCCGCGGCCGCCGTGCGCCAGGCCCCGGGGCCACCGCAGCTCCGCCCGGGCCGACTTCCCCTTCCCGAGGCCGCCTGCAGCTGGTCCAGGACGTTCCCCAGAGCTGGACGCCGTCCTGCAGCCTTTGTCCCCGGCTGCGGCGAGGCCTGTCCACGGGGTCTCCGGGCAGGGCCTGCAGGGCTCCCACGTGCTCGCGGCGGAGGCCTCGCCGCCTGGACGGAGACCTGGGCCTCGCTGAAGAGCGGGTCGGCTTCCGTCACACACACGGGGACGCGCTCCTGGGCCTCCTCCGCGACGCGGCCCCGCTCCAGCTGGGGCCCACAGACGCCCCCACCACTCGGCTGGGTTCTCAGCCCTCCGCAGAGGACACAGGGGCGACACCCCGGCCGCACCCTCAGCGCTCCGCGGGGGGCATCCGCGTGACCTCATTGCGCACGGCGTACCGGACGTCAGGCGCACGTCACGCACGCACGTCACGCACGCTGGCCGCACGCAGCGCCCCTCCTCGGCGGTGTCCTAGACGTGAGCCGCCGCCTGTCCTGGGTCTCGTCCACACACGAGACGCTCCTGGCGGTCCGGGGGAGAGCGCCCGGGTCTGGGCCGTGGGCCGAAGACGCCAGATCTGGCGGGTCCTCGCGGCGTGTGCGTTCTCCTCAGGGAGGCCGCGCTGCTTGCGTGGGGAGGCCTGGGCAGGCAGAGCACATGCACCTGCCTGCCGGCTCCATGGCACAGGATGACGGGGCGGGTCCTGGATGTGGGGAGCCTCCTCCAGGGCTTCCAGCCAGATCTCCAGGGGCACCTCCCTGCCGTGACAGGACCGGCTCCCTCCATTGTCCAGGGATGCGCTGCACTGTGGGGTGACTGGGCCCCTAGTCAGACCCTCGACCAGTTGGGGCTGCCTGCCCAGATGCTTGGCCTCCACGACACGTTGGACAACTGACGCCCCGTCGAGCTTCCTCAGCTGGGGATGGGAGTGCTCCAAGGCGGCCGTCTTCATCGGGAACTAGTCAGCTCCCTCCAGGCCTACTACGTTTCTGCAAGGTACGTTCTCAAAGGATCATCATAAGGATGATTCCCGGGCTTGCTTCAGGGGCAGGTTCTCTTCCTTGGCAGGAGTGCGGTCAGGAGTCTGCATCATGATCATTTCATGATATATACAAATATTGAATCATTATGTGTGCACCTGAAAGCAACATGACGTTACATGTCATGGATACCTAAACAAAAAGTGATTTTTTACAAACAAACAAAAAAACCCCCACAAAACAGAGAGAGAGGATACAGAAAGGTTTATTACTCACATAATGAAGCCTTCTTAAAAAAAAAAAACTGTTATCTCACGAGCAGGTCCAAAAGCAGAGCCTGGAGATAACAGATAAAAGAGACCAGTTAGGCTTTTCTTGAAATTAGGTGATCTGCTTGAGTGAATGTTCCCATGAATGGGCCTGGGATTTGCATGGTTGGAACTTCCTACTCTTGCTAATGGAGGGAGCACCCAGCCTTTCTTATCAGCTTAGCCAGTTGTGGGGCAGATGACACAGGGCTTGAAAACTTTCAGCAGTTAAATGTCAAAGATGAAGTCAGAGTTTGTTAAGATGCCAGAAGACAATGGCCCTTAAGGGCCTTTGCAACCACTGCTTTCTCTCCCATGAATCATCTTTGATCCAGTGTAACAAAATGTGGGTGGTTTCTTGTATTCTGGACTTATGGTGTAAGCTGACGGCACCTTGTTTTAAGTACTTAACATTCTAAATTCAGAGACCCACCGGAAATTGGAATTGTTGAGAGGTGCCGGTTAGAGAAAGGACACACGTTAACCCTGCTCATTCATCCCTACCAATACTATAGAATGAACATTGGAAAATAATACTATGGTTGACATGTTGCAGAGATTGCTGTTCATGGAAAGCCTCCCCACTTTGGGGACATGGAAGGGGGCTCTATGAATTTTATTTTGAAAGTTTGGTAAAGGCTTCAAGAAGAGGAAACAGTTTTCATTCTTTGTTTATACATGTGCTTGGAACAAGGATTGCTGAAATTCTCCTGTGCTAAATGAACAGAAGGAAGGAGAATTGGAAAGAGAAAAGAAAGAGAGGGGGGAGAGAATGTGTGTATCTGTGCGTATGGGTAAGCTGCAGACATGAGAAGGAGCAGAAACACCTTCTCCAAGGATACAGGGGGAGCATTCTGCAGGGTCCCACGGGACCTCGAAGGGCAAATACAATTGGGGGATACAGCCTTGCCATGACACCTACAGATTTGAGGAGTGAAGGGGCAAAAGGGACATTAAACATTAAAGGAATTCATCAGCTAAGGGTCAGCTGAGAGATGGGGCCAAACCCACAAATGTAAAAATGCCTAGGGGATTCATTTGAACAATGGGCTGAAGCCACAGCCTTCTCCATCACTTGCGTTGAGCTGAAGCAGTGATTTCCCAAGGAGGATGGTTTTGCTCCTCAGAAGATATTTGGCAAAGCCTGAAAACATTTTTGGTTGTCACAGTTCAAGAGTATTGTCTGGTATCCAATAGGTAGAGGACAAGAATGTGGTGAAACATCTTACAATGCACGAGAAATTATTCAGACCAAAATGTCAATAGTGCCAAGAATGAGAAATACTGAGATAGGAGAGAGGTTGGGAGACTAGAGCCCAAATCCCTGGGTCTAAAATCATTTTTAAAGTACCTTCTCTTTATCTTCTAATTCTAAAAATTCTAAGCAACGATAGGAGAAGGGGATCTTATCTTCTTTCTTCTCAACTTTACTTTTCTGTTTTTTTCTGTTGACAGTTTGAAAGTGGATGGATAGCACAAAAAGTTCAGGCAATTCTTTCTTTCTTTCTTTCTTTCTTTCTTTCTTTCTTTCTTTCTTTCTTTTTTCTTTCTTTTCTTCTTTCTTTCTTTCTTTCTTTTTTCTTTCTTTCTTTCTTTCTTTCTTTCTTTTTCTTTCTTCTTTCTTTCTTTCTTTCTTTCTTTTTTCTTTCTTTTCTTCTTTCTTTCTTTCTTTCTTTCTTTTTTTTTCTCTCTTTCTTTTTTCTTTTTTCTTTCTTTCTTTTTCTTTCTTTCTTTCTTTTTCTTTCTTCTTTCTTTTTCTTCTTTCTTTCTTTCTTTCTTTCTTTCTTTCTTTCCTTCCTTCCTTCCTTCCTTCCTTCCTTCGTTTTTGCATATTTAACCCTTTCATATGTTTCCAAAGCAATTGTATTATTATGTTAAATAACAACTACAGTTTAAAGAAAGAAATCTGTCAAACCAATGGACCATGATAGAGACAGCTGAATCCATCCTGTACAATCGATCACCTGACCCATCTATCTTTATGTTGTGTAGGTGGCCAAAGAAAGATTAAACTTTCATAGGAAGGCCCATTTTTGACATTGTGATAAAAAATCACCTAAATATGAAAAGTGTATTAATGTGCTTTTATTATTTTTGTTTTTTAAAGATTTTATTTATTTATTTATGAAAGATACAGAGAGAGAGCAAGAGAGAGGCAGAGACACAGGCAGAGAGAGAAGCAGGCCCCGTGCAGGGAGCCGGAGGTGAGACTCGATCCCGGGACTCCAGGATCAGGCCGTAGGCTGAAGGTGGTGCTAAACTGCTGAGCCACCAGGGCTGCCCCTAATGTGCATTTATTTATGTAATAAACTTGTCAGAAACAGAGAAATGATAAGCTGCCATTGTGAGGCAGCTTGAGGTGGGGGGGTGGCAGAGGCTGGTTTAGAGATAAAGTATTGGAGCTTGAAAGAGAGGATGGGGTTAGAGATAGAAGCATCGCTTACTTGGTGGGAAAGAATTATGCTTTCCCAATGTCTCCAATGAAGATGGTATAAGGAAGGACAGGAAGGTTGAGAATGTAGCTGTGGTAAGGGAACAATTTGCATGTTAAAAAACTGAATGTGGGCAGCCCGGGTGGCTCAGCAGTTTAGCGCCTGCCTTTGGCCCGGGGCGTGATCCTGGAGACCTGGGATCGAGTCCCATGTCAGGCTTCTGCATGGAGCCTGCTTCTCCCTCTGCCTGCGTCTCTGCCTCTCTCTCTCTCTCTCTCTCTGTGTCTCTCATGAATAAATAAATAAAATGTTAAAAAAAAATAAAAAACTGAACGTTAGGTCTACATGCAAAAGGCAAAATGCAGAGCAAAAGTTTTACAACAATAGGAGTATATTTTTTCCATCATCAGAGTTTTTTTGTTGTTGTTTTTGTTTTTGTTTTTGGCAGGGAAGATAAGGGTAGCTTAAATTCGTACTATTATTTTATCCCTATTATATGATAGTTACATTTCTAAAACCTGAGTTTTTTTCTTCTTCAGGAGGAGTGGTTGCACAACTAGGTGTGGATTTGGTGTGTCAGCGGAGGAGGGGAGTTCAGGATCTTTCCATGTCGTCATCTGGAACCAGAGCTCTCTAAAGCCTCTGTGTTCCTTTGTTTAAACTAATAGGACTCCAACTTCCTTTAATAAAGGGAAATATAGATGTGACATCCACATTTTTAATTGGAAACTCTAGGTAATTCAGGATTCCAGAAATATTATCAGGGCAGGTAGTTGGACAGGGATTAAGTAAAGTCCAGGACTGGCACAGGTATTTACAGACATTCAGCTATCAGTAGGCTGACATGTCATTGGGGAAAAATTTTTAATTGGTCTGAGTTGCTCATCTACTTGGGCTCTGCTTTTTCTTAAATATCTTTGTCTCTGCATAATAACTGTTCAATTCTCATGACTATGCTTTTGCCCTCGTGTTCTGGTTCCAACTCTTTCCTGAAGCTGGAGACCTGTCCTGATCGCCAACCCCCGAATAGCCCTTGCCAGTCCCTTACTCCAATACCACATTTCTGATCCTTAAAACTACCAGCCGAGTAGAGCTAGGTACATGTAGTGATTGGTAATAATGAATTCAAGCTTTCCAAGTGAGTAAGTGAGTGAGTGAGAGAGTGAGTGAGTGAGTGAGTGAGTGAGTGAGTAAGGGAAAACAAAACATGAAAGAAAACATTTGGTAAAGTTGTCAGTGATTCTTGACCCAAAACTAAGTCTTTTCTAGATCATAAGAGAACAAGTCAGCTTTCATCATTTTGATCCTGCATGCAAAAAACAGAAATGAAATATTTGCAGTGATGTGAGCTGGCTTTGAAATCAGCAAACCTTGGCTCACACCATTCACCAAATTGGCACATTCATTGGAAATGATGTTCAAAGCAGCTTACAGTAGGAATGGGAAAAGCAGCTTTTGCTTCTCTGCAAAAAAAAATATACAACAGAATTTCCTTTGGAATTCACATTCAAGCTTGACATCCTAAGCATGTAAATGTGCAGAAAGATGAAGGTATCCTATATTCGAATTTAATTAAATTAATTTATTTTTAGGCAACTAAGCTGCCTGAAACAGCAGGTGCTGATTATCTAATGAGAAGTGTACTTACCTCACATTTTACAATAGCCCATGGAGTGCCCAATTTCACTATGAAGTACTTCTGTGTAGAGATTCAAAAACAATTAAATCCATGTATTTCACGGTTTGGGGGTGGTTTACTAATAAGATGCCAATAGAGTACATATAGATCCACCTGCAAAAATGCGGCTGGTTTTTGGTGCAGGGGCTTCCCCCTACAGCCTTTTCCTCTCTCCAATTGTCATTAGTCTAGATCTTGCATAGACTCTTATAGTGCTGACCAGTCAAAAAAACAGGGCCTCAAGCTCTTTTCCATCCTCAAGCAAGACAGTTGGTGAAAAAACTGAGATAGTAGATTTTAATGAGAAGAAACCTAAAGACAGGAAAGCTGATGCTGGTAGCAGGGTCTCGAAGGGTAACCTAAAGGCTAAAATGCAGACAGAAGATGAAGCCCCATGGCAGCCAAAACCCTGTCCCAGTCAGAGGAGGGAGGCAGATTTTCTGGATCGGCTCTGTATTCCAGGAAGGCCATGTACAAGGGGAAATATTCAGCAGCCAAATCCAGAGTTGAAAAGCCAAAGGAGAAGTTTCTTGCTCCTGTCAGGGAACTAGTTGTTGGTTACAAGAATGGTGGTACCCAAGTGGTTAAACTTTGCAAAACGCCTGGGTATATTATTCTACTGAAGATGTGCCTGGAAAGCTGTTGAGCCACAGCAAGAAATATCAGTCAGCATGTGTGCAAACTCTGAGCCAGCATCACTCCCGGCACCATTTTGGTCATCCTCACCCGAAGAGTCAAGAGGGTGGTTTTCCTCAAGCCACTGAGGAGTGACTTGCTGCTTGTAACCTGACCTCTGGCCCTCAATTGAGTTCTGTAGAGAACACACCAGAAATTTGTGAATGCCACTTCCAGCAAAATTGGTGTCAGCAGTGTGAAAATCCCAGGGCATCTCACTGATGCTTGCTTCAAGAAGCTGCACAAGCCCAGATGCCAGGAAGGTGAGGTCTCTGACACAGGGAAAGAGAAATAGGAGATTACAGAACAGCGCAAAGTTAATCAAATTCTGCTACAAATTAAAACTGTTCCTCAGCTTCAAGACTACCTCTGCTCTTCTGTTTTCTCTTACAAATGGAGTTTATCCTCACAACTTGATGTTCTAAATAACTCATCCATTTAAAAAGAATCATGATCTCAAAAAAAAAAAAAAAAGAAAGAAAAACATATGGGCAGTAGAACAGTAAAATTCTGGGATGCTCCTTCTATATCCATTCTCAAAAAAATATATACATTTAAAGATGAGAATTTTAAGTTAATACTATGGGGACAAACCTCAAGGGAAAAAATAGAGGCAGTTCACTACAGGACCATATTCCGCGTGTACCTAGTGTTCAGTGTCGGAAAGGGAATGTCATATCAATAACTTTATTTTAGTCTTTAACCTGCAATTAACAGAACAATGAAGTAGCACAGAAACTCCGCTTGCAGAACACATTCGTCGTGTTTAAAACTGTTATATAATTTCATAATTTGATGCATTTCTCTTGGGATCCTAACATTTGACAAAAAATGTCATTTAACAGATCATCTCTTACATAATATTTATTGTCCCTAAATTTGTTGGTGAATAATTGAGTTATATTTAAATAACTATTTGACCTCACATTTCTGTGGGTAACCCCTAAGAGTTATAATGCTAGTCTAACATTTCTACCCGAATATATGTTAGAGACAGTAACAAGTACAAATAGGGTTAAGCTCAGAAGAAAAATGCACAGAGAAAAATCACATGGAAGAAAATTAAAGACCACAAATACCAGGTGGGATGAATTCACCTTAGTGCAAATATTTTAGGACAAATTTAGAAATGGTCATACTTGACCAAAGGGTAAGTAAGGGTGAATCAGCACAGTGGGCCAGAGCGAATAAAAACAAATGTGATACAATGGCATGCGAATGGGGAAAAAACTGACCTGCTACCATTTTTGATCAGCCCACTCTTCACCAAAAGTAATAAATTCCATTGATCTGGAGAAGGAAGCTTAATATAATCAGTACATTTAAATACCAGGTCAATTTCTGCTTTCTACAACTAAGAAATAACGAAATAAATGAATGACCATAAAAATTATACTAAAATCATCCTTCATATTTATTAACTTAGGCTTACTAATTGCATAATCCTTTATTCCTATTTTAACTACATTAATGGTTTTTGGCATTCTCTTTTTTTCTTATATCAACTTTAAATTTTACATTCTTTTTAAAATTTAGATATTTATATTTTTTCAACTGTATAACTCATCAATTTCATATATTATTTTTGCTTTAATGTCTGCTGTGTTTTGGGAATTATATATGTATACATACTTATGAAAATATATTTGACATATATCGTTTTTTAAATTTTTTATTTATTTATTTGCGCAAGAGAGAGAGG
Organism: Vulpes vulpes; assembly: GCF_048418805.1. NCBI lineage: Eukaryota > Metazoa > Chordata > Mammalia > Carnivora > Canidae > Vulpes > Vulpes vulpes. Next base: position 32,484 of record NW_027325701.1, on the reverse strand, counting down.
AAGGCTGAAGCAGGCTGAGCAGGGGGCCCAACACCAGACTCAATACTAGGACCCCAGCTGGGACACTGAGATCATGACCTGAGCCAAAGGAGATGCTTAACTAAGCCACCCAGGCACCCCTAACATGCATATTTCTACATGCATATTTCTAATACATATTAGAGAAAGAAGCAAATAGAAACAAGATTAAGTTCATATTATAATTATAAGTAATTTATTTTTCCTTCTTACCCTATTTCTTGTCAATGTCAGGTTTTTAACCTGTAGGATAGTTTTTCTATTTTTAATTTATTTATGCATTTTCAATGCACTTATTCACTTATGTCTATCTTTATTTTTAAAAAATTTCTTCTATTTTATTCCAATAAGATCACTCAATTGTTAGTCACTTGCATTTATTTTAATACATGTATTTATAGTTATAAATTTCCTTGTAAATACTTTTTGTTGTATCTGTTAAATTTTGACGTGTAATAGGTTTTCTTCACTCAAGTCTAATGTGTTTCACAAATTTCTCTTTACACAAATTATGTTTGATAGATTTTTATTGTACAGACCATAAGCCATCTTTATAGCTATCCTCTGTGATTAACTGTTAAATATTTTTCTTAACTTTTACTCACTCTATCAATCTATCATTATATGAAAAAAATATTTTTTAAAAGATTTTATTTATTTATTCATAGACACAGAGAGAGGGGGGCAGAGATACAGGCAGAGGGAGAAGCAGGCTCCATGCAGGGAGCCTGATGTGGGACTCGATCCCAAGTCCTCAGGATCACACGCCAGGCTGCAGGTGGCGCCAAACTGCTGCACCACCAGGGCTGCCCTGAAAAAAAAAATTTTGATGGCATAGATGACTTTCTTCACCCAAATTCTATAAAGTTTTGCTTAATAATTGTGAGATAGCATTGCAAGATTAATATTTTTCATGTTATGAAAAATAATGAAAATGTTTTTCATTTTTTCATCATTATATCTTCTGGATCTTTTTTTTTTTTTTGGATTTTGTTTTTGTTTTCTGACCTGTCAGTCAGGTTTTAGTCAAGAAAAGACATTGCATTTGATATATTTAAAGATAGAAGAGTGTTGGAAACCACACAACTGGCATATCTTACATAGCCATTTATCTTGAAGAATTCTGGACTTATTTTTCTTATTCGACTACCTCATCCAAGATTATTTTCCAAGAGAGTCTTTATATGAGTTTAAAATTCCTGAGACTCTGTATGCTTAAATTCTTTTTTTTGTCTTCACTTTTAAACAGTAGTTGCATGGGATAAAAAATATATATATATATCTTGACTAGAGTTTCTTTTCCTGCAGCACTGTGAAAATATTCTCCTGCTTACCCAACTATTGCTAATGAGAAAATTGATATAAATCTGTATCTTATTTCTTCATGGATGATTGGCTTTTTCTTTCAGGAAGATTTTATCTTTTAAATCTTTAGTTTTAATATAATGTGTCTATATGAAGAAAATTTAAAATCTATTTTGCATGGCAGCTTCGGAAACCTTTTGATCTGAATTCACTTTTCTTTAACTAGGAAAAACTCTGAGTCGAAGTTCCATGAGTCCATTTCCTTAAATATTTTCTTTCCTGCCATTCTTTTTTTTTTTTTTAAGTTTTTAAATATATTTATTTGAGAAAGAGAGGGAGAGAGCCCAGGAGCAGGGTGGAGATGCGGAGGCAGAAGGAGAAGTACACTCCCCACTGAGCAGGAAGCCACATGTGGGACTTAATCCTGAGACCACGACCTGAGCAGAACTCAGGCACTTCTCTTTCCTGCCACTTTTGCTTTTGTGTGGAGTCTCTTAATTTAGGTATCACAGCACTTCTGTTTTATCTTATCACCCATACTTTTTTTTAATGTTCTTTTAATATTTCTATTTTTTGTTGCTTCCCAGTGGTCTCTGAAAGATTTTAATCCAATATTCTAATGCTTACATTTATTTTGGGCCCATGCAGAGTATTCAATCCATCCACTAAATTTCTATTTCAGCCTCACTATTTCTCATAGACTTTATTTACAGTTGGCTTTTCTTTATGATTCCTTCTTTCTTAGCTTTACACATATGGTCCTTCATCTCTTTGACAATATTTTTTAGTCTAATTCCAAATTTTTTCTCTCTCTGTTTATTAACTTTGTTTCATCTGTTATAGTCTACTCAGTTTTTCCTTCTCTAAAACTGTGTAGTGCTCAAAGTTTGATTATTACACTTTGTGAGCAAATATTGTCTCAAATATTCCATCAGGTACCTTGGCTCTTAATTTAGACCCTGCTGGAGGAAGTGATGACTAAGAATATTGTGATTATATAATGTATCATCCAAGTCAAGATATTTTTGATGAGAAAGTGTGTTAAAATAATTTAAATCATACATTTTATTGAATAGTTATTTATTGGTGATATGTTTTATTTTACCATGGAACTTCAAAAGTTATTTTCAAAACTATTTTCAAAGATAAGGTTCTTTCTTATTTTTATTTTAAAAATAAAATATAACTGCCTACATTAAATTTTGAAAAATGGGTCATTTTTATTGTTTATTTGAACATTAATTTAAAAGTACCATAAGCAGAATTGCAGAATCATTATTCTTGAAGTGTGTATATTATATATATACTATATCTAATATATATATTTATACATCTATATATAAACTATATATATATAAATATATATAAATGTCCTTAATACAATGGACTTGTTATTTATTTGGAATTTTATTTTAAAAATATGCTCTATTTTTGTAATTTATAAAACTCATATAATCTTCTTCAAACTTTTATTTTATGTTTAAAAAATTAAAAATAATTGTCTTCAATTGATTTTTCTCCTTCAGGTCATAATAGATTTTATTACAATATAATTGATTATTTTCCCTATGCTGCACTTTTCATATGACTGCCTATTCAGCTCATAATATTTTAAATTGAGTAAAGTCTTCCAACAGATGTTGAAATATCCAATAAGCTCAGAGGAAATAATACTAAGTGGAGAAGATTCTCAATTATAATTATTTTTACATTATAAAACGTGTAAATACTTTGTCCCATCATTTTTTGGTCTCTATTCTCAATAAAACTCTTCAAGAAATATTTTTATGAGTTAAAATTTATTAAATAAGTTTTTTTTTATTTTTTAAGGAATTTTATTTATTTATTTAACAGAGAGAGAACAAGTAGGTAGAGCGGCAGGCAGAAAAAGAGAGAGAAGCAGGCTCTTCACTGAGGAGAGAGCCAGATGCAGGGCTCCATCTCAGGACCCTGGGATCATGACCTGAACCAAAGGCAGACACTTACCAACTGAGCTCCCAGGTAACCCTATAAAATAAGTTTTTAAAGTTTATTATTGTTTTGAATGTTTGGGCAAATATAGATGCTGGAAATTAGAATCCCATTCAAATGCATTCTTTTCCAGTACAGAATGCAAACATAACCAATAAATATAGGAGATACATAAAGAAATTATCCCACAACATGAAGTATTCCAAACCCCAATAATAAAATTTCAAGCTTATATTTGTAAACAGATCAACCTCTCATGGTACATATTTTTTTCTTATTTTTTAAAGGAATACATTTTAATATCTTTCATTTTGAAAGCTTTTCAATAATTACAATGCAAAACCACTTCCGAAATTTAATTGATAATAAGTAGCAAATAGAAATGACATTTACTGCCATGGCACAGACATTTTTGTAATAATAACAGCTTCATCACTTAATTTTTATTGTTTATTTGCTATAGCTGTGTATACATAGAAATGTTTGTAAATTTTAACAACAAGCTTATATTTAAATTGATAGAGTATTACAATTTGTATGACAAAATTATGAGCTTTGTGTGCATCACCACCAATTCCAAGCACAATTTTATTCCAACGCTTTTGTAATTCAGCAAGAATAATGTTTGTGACATGATGCTGTGCTCTCAGGAAATTAGTATTCTTACAACTGCGAGTAAAAATTTAATATTTAATGTTAAATCCCTAACTCAATATACCATTCAAATTTAATAACTTGGATTAAGACATCAAATAATCATTGTAATTAACTATTTTTCTCTATTTGAAACATCATATGATAGTATAAAATTGGTATCTTTTAAGTGTTTAAAATTCTTCTTTTACTAATGAAGCCAACTCATTGCCTACTATCCCTTCACTTTTTATAAATGCATAAAAAACTTGCAATAAAATATGAGCAGTTTAGAACAGCCGATTTGTTTTAAGTGTATCCATGTTTTACAGAATGATAGCTAAATTCAGATGTCTCACCTTCCATCATCGTATTAATGTAACTACTAAAGCTTGAAGTAAGTGCTAATGTTTTTTCAGCAGTTTTTTTGTTTGTTTTTGGTTTTGCATGTGGCTAATGACATAATCCTGATGACAGATATTAAATATCAACAAATACTTTTGCAAGTTACATGTTCACCCTCAACTTCCTTGAAAACTGCAAATGTAGTACAAAAATTGTTCTTATGCTTGCAACTTTGCTCTTTGAGCTCATTGCTGTGAAAGTGCTGCTTCTACTAGAATTGATCTGTTGGACTCAGGGACTGAACACAAGATAACTATACATGGGGGATCAAAGAAGACATTCTAAACAAATTATGACTTCTAGAGGAAATCCACTCCTTTTGTGATCATAATTTTTATTTTCAACATGTAAGAGAGAGGAAGTTGATTAACCAATCCAGTATTCTCATATATTGTTTTGTTGCTGCCCCTAACATTTTAAACATGTCTTCAAAAAGCAAGAAAGAAAGAAGAAAGAAAGAAAAGAAAAGAAAGTGAAAATCTCTTCCAAGAAATACATTCAGGAACTACTGCCAAGTCTCAAAGTGAATGGAAGAGAGAAAGTACTCTTTATTAGTTCTCTGGGATCTCAAAAGATGTGTCAAAATGCCTTAGTTCTGAAAACTGGATATTTGTGTTTTCTTATTCAACTTGATACTGCCCACTTTGAACTGCCCAGTAAGTGCTGGCACCACAGCCCTGTGTAATTCTTATTCCTTTCACTATAACCAACCATTTTTTTAAAGATTTTATTTATTTATTCATGAAAGACACAGAGAGAGAGCGAGGAAGAGACATAGGCAGAGGGAGAAGCAGGCTCCATGCAGGGAGCCCGATGGGGGACTCAATCCCCGGTCTCCAGGATCACGCCCTGGGCCAAAGGCAACACTTAACTGCTGAGCCACCAGGGTGTCCCTATAACCAACCATGTTTTAAAAATGATAGTTGAGGGGCACTTGGTGGTTCAGCTGGTTAAGCATCCAATTCTTGATTTCAGCTCAGGTCATAATCTCAGGGTCAGGAGATCAAGCCCTGGGAGACCAAGCTCTGTCACAGGCTGGTGTGGAGCCTGCTTAGGGTTTTCTCTCTCTCTCCTCCTTGGTCCCAAACCCCCACCAATCTCTTAAAAATATAATAATTGAAATCATAGAAATAATTGAATTATCCTTTAATTACCATAACATCATATCTTCTTTCTGAATTTTGCATACAGGGGCTTTGCACTATAAAAACCTCCCTATTGCATCCCCAATAAAATGAATTTCCCCTGATGATCAAAAGAAACATAAAAAATGTAGAAAGCAGCAATGCTTACAAACTTGTATCCTATGTATAGCTCACACCAGCATTCTCTTTATTATAATTAAATTATATCGCCACTATATTTTCTTTTAAAATTATGTAATTATGTTAGGAGTAAGATATTTTTATTTATTTATTTATTTATTTATTTATTTATTTATTTAATATTTTATTTATTTTTTTCATGAGAGACACAGAGAGGCAGAGACACAGGCAGAGGGAGAAGCAGGCTCCATGCAGGGAGCCCGATGTGGGACTCGATCCCAGATCTCCAGGATTAGGCTCTGGGTCCAAGGCGGCACTAAACTGCTAAACTACCCAGGCTGCCCAAGATATTTATTTTTTGATGAAAGTGCATTTAGAAAGAAATCATTAAAAATAGTCTAGTCCATGTAAAGCAGTTCTGAATCACTTTTCATCAATCTGAGTACTAATTCCTTAGTCAACCTTAATAAATCTTTCAAAGATGAATTTTTATTGACCAGAACTATATATAAAGAAAGCCCTAATAAACTACTCATGATTAATAAAAAAATTATAGCCCCCCCCATTAATTATCAAAATACATCTGGTACAGAAATTAATGAATGCGGAAGTAAACCATTTTTTCAGGCTTCAGAAAATTAAAAAAAACAAAAAACAAAAAACAAAACTAGCGTAGTATCTCAAAACCCTGGGAATGATTTTAACTTTAAAATAATATTTTATTTTAACCTAAGTTATTTGGCTAAGTACCTGTTTTCAGCTCCCCATAAGTTACAGAACTCATAAATGTCCAAAATAAGTTTTTTAAGCAATAACATACTGATTTTATCCTACTATTATTAAAGACCCATACAATTTCCTCAGGCAAGATATGCAAGAATATAGAGAGTTTAGGAGAATGGCTAGCACATATGCAATAAAAAATCATTTGACAGAGATAGAAATTTCAAGACAACTAGCTTTCAACCTTTGGAGTATTTTTTGTGCTCCAATTCACATATTCATTTATTGATTTATTGTATAAAAATGAACAAAACTGCAGAATGCTTTACTTTAAGGAGGGTTCATCTAAAACAATTTTTGACATTGACAAAAAAAATTTTTAAAGATTGAAACTGGGTGCCTGGTTAATCCTCCAACCCTTGATTTTGGTCAGGTCATGATCTCAGCGTTATGAAATTGAGACCCACATCAGTCTCTGCGCTGGATGTGGGGCCTGCTTGAGTCTCTTTCTCCTTCCCTCTCTGCCTCTACCTCTCTTCCCACACTCCCCCAACATCTCTAAAAAAATAATAAAAAAATATAAAAAAGATTGAAACTGAAGCAAACCAAGTATGACTAAGTTTCATAAACAAAAATCATCTAAACAGTGAGGTATAGCTAAATTAAATTATATGTAACTAATTGTTTTAGTCCCCTTGTTGAAGTATATGTCTCAAATTATCTTCTACTTTTTAGTGTCCTACTGGCATATAGATGAGATGGATAGATGTACAGAGTTTAAGTATCTTTTGATGCTTATAAATAATGTTATAGCATACCTGAAGGCACTGTTTACACTCTGTCAAGCATTCTACATAAAGAGGGTTTGTTCATTTTTGATAATGGCTATACTATTAGAAGTCAACGTGTGTTGCTGAGTGAAGATGACTGACTTCCCCCTAAAAGAGTGCATGTTTCATTTTTCCAATTGAGTTGATAAATTTGGAAATGTACGTCTATACTCTCTATCTTGTTTGTCCATATGACCAGTGACCTATGTGTCAGACTTCCTTATGGAAGTTAGAAAGGAGATACATGGCAATGGCAAAGAGCCAAACTAACCAGCCCATGAGGAGATCAAACCTGGGGTCTGGGCCTCATTAGCACCATGCTCAAAGCAAGCAAGTTAATCATTCACAGACTAATTGGGCCCAGATCATGTTAGTTCTCTTGTTTTTAAGTTTCTCCTAGCTTAGTATCATATACAAATAAGCAATTAATAAATGTTTTCCTATTACAAAGTGTTTAAATGCAATATTTAATATTAAATGTTTATAATTGTTGCTCTCAAACGTGTGTTTTTAACTTTGTACATGTTAGTAGACTAAAAATTATTTTAAATATTTAAATATAGACGTTTTTATTGTTTGCAAACTCCTGGACATGAAGGGTTTAAAGAAATTTACTCTTAGTTTCATCAACAGATGTAGGGATAAATGACCATTACTATGAAGAATTGACAAAACATCATTCCCTACCCCATGGTATACCATTTCCCACTGGAAGTATTTTCAGGGCACACACAGGCCCCAAATCCTACACTAGCACTAGGAAGTTAGGAAACCTACACTATCACTAAGTATCTCACTTTATGATGGGAAAACTAACACGATTTAACAAAGAAGAAAGTTCATTTGGGGGAAGAAAAAGACTTTATGTGTTTAAATATATATGTAAGTATCTATTTTCAGGAAAATAATGAGAAAATCCATGAGGTGAGAAATGAAGAGTCTTAAAGGAAAGAATTAGAATAAGGCTCAAAATTTGTTATAAGTGTACAAGAGTTCTGGGTAAGGAAAGGTGATCTAGCAGGTTGGGAAGAGTATAGAGTAAGGATGGAAAAATTGTGTGAGGACTTTTTAACAGCAGGATAGTATAATATTAAATTTTAAACCAATGGTTTTCTGGTGTAATAATGCAAGTTCCAGTGAACCGAAGTTCAGAAAAAAAAAATAATAAAAAGCTTCAGCCCAGCACCTTGGAACCTCAGCAGGTAATACATAGACACAGGCACTGCTCAAAACTTCTTCATGGTTGCATGGCAGCAGGGCCATCCATTAACCAGCAGCTCTGATTTGTTACTTTACTTCTTTTCTTGGCTCTTGATACTTGGTTCTCAAGACTACCCATAGATCCAGATATTCTGTACACTAATAGCCACCTAACAAATTCATTTTCTCCTTTGGTTATTTGACTAATACAGATTTGTCAAAAATATATGAAAAGCCACAAAAGAGCATAGGAAGCAGTAATTGTGCAACATTAGAAATTTGGAGCTGACTATCAAAATGTGAGCCCTTGGGAACTCAAAGATACTTCAAGACGACCAATGCTGACACACCACCTGGTGTGGTATAACTCTGGTATGGTCCTGCCGGTCATTTGGGCCAGGACCATTGTGATTGGCTGTACCACACTGTGGTTTTTCAGTGCCTAGGCCATATCACTTGTTGGATACTTTACATATAACTGCTGAATAAGACATTAGATTTTTTTTTAGCATGTGGGACAGAACTATCCTAAATGACAGAGTGTCTTGAACTACTTTATAGATTACCTGCATAAGGTAAGAAATTGGACTTATTTCATTCCATTCATCTAAGAAGAACATTTAATAGCATTTATATTTAAAACGAAATGATGCAATAGTACAGATGAACATGGCCTCACGTCAGTGACTATTAATAATTACAATTCAAATCTTCATATCTTCAATTATATATGGGTTTGTTTACATCAACTTGATGACCTCTTAAGAGCATTATATACCTTCATTACTGTCTCTTGTATATTTGCTCTGAGTCAGACTGAAGAAACAGAAAGCTTTAGGAATAGTAGCTATCCTCAATCACTCTACCCAACTGTCCTTATATTACTAAAAACAGTCATATTTGATTATTGATAGCAACAAGGAGAATGCCAGGCTGGCAGTGTCTGGGAAGAGGCTTCACAAATGTGAAACTAAGAATTCCTCACATATGTGAAACTAAGAATTCCTCTATTTTTTCTCCCCAAAGGTGTGCTTCCAGGGCAGAAAACTGCATCTAAAACTGGAATCAGCTGTGCTTGTCTTCACTTAGTTACTGGTTCATGAGTTCCTTGAGGCACTCCTTCTCCTTGGTACAATTGTTTGACAACTACAGAAAATAGTATGCTTTTGCCATACGTTTGCCTGCAAACATCGCATTCTCATAATTTCAAAAAATTCTGTAAAGTGAAAACATTTTCTTTCATTCAGAGCAGTTTTGTTTGGAGAGATCTATTAATATCCCTTTCAAAACTTTTCTCCTCAGTTTGAGAACATTATTTGGTAGTGAAGACCTTTTTTGCTTCTTCACTTTGAACTGGAAGTTTTGTTCTCTGATGATACTTGTTGGCTCGCAAAACCTGAAGAAAATCACAGGGAATCAAATAAAGCCCTCTTCCTTTGATGTCTACCCAAGAGCATGGAAAAACTATCACTTCTTTCACCTAAAATTCCTTTAATTTAGTCGCTCAACTGCTGAGAGATGACAAAGCATTCAGGCTCTAGAATAGAACCAAAAGTATAATAAAAAACCAAAAGAAGCATTTAGAGAAATAGTTTTTAAGATTTCACCACATTTATGAAATTAAAATTAAGTTTGTGTCTCAAAAACATAGTGCAATAAAGAACAGATATATATAGATGATGATAGATGATAGATAGATAGATAGATAGATGATAGATAGATAGATAGATAGATAGATGATAGATAGATGATAGATAGATAGATAGATAGATAGATAGATAGATAGATAGATAATTCAGGCCAAAATACTTGGTATATTTTAACTTCTCCTGATAATTTCTGATTATAGTTTTACTTTTGTGTCATAAAATTAGAAATACAGTAATTTCCAACTTGTTTCAGTATATACATTCCATTTCTCCCGTAAGGACAAACATTCTTAATTCTTCCAAGTTTAAAGTATCTTAATTTAAATAATGATCAGGCCACTGGGTGGCTCAGTTGGTTGAGCATCCAACTCTTGGTTTTGGCTCAGGTTATGAGATCAAGTCCCAAATTGGGCTCCTTGCTCAGTGTGAAGTTGGCTTGCAATTCTCGCTCCCTCTCCTTCTGCCCCTCCCCTGCTTGAACTCTTTCTCTCTCTCTCTCTCCTTCTCTCTCTGTCTCTCTCTCAAATAAATATATAAATAATCAAAATGGTACTATAATAATTCATGTTTGTCTAGGTGGAGAGAGATTATATAATTTGTAATGCCAGAAATAAAGTGTACCAAATGATAACATCACCTCCTATGAATCCCATTTCTCATTTTCCTTTTGCAATAAGCCATTTTGCTTATGAATAAAAATAGTATTCACAAAATATTGTTTATGGTTATATGTGGCTCCCTTATTAATAATCAGGGCACTTAAATACAATGTTTTTTGAAACATCCTAGAGGAATCATGTTAAATTTGTAAAATATAGAGAAATATATTAATTTGTTGGGCTCTATGGTAGACACACCACTACTGTGTTCTACTATTATGCTTTTGCACATGAGATTCTAGAATTTTTGAATAGGAAATCATTTTTTTCCTTCTAAATGGTTATTGAAAAGGACAAATAAACCAATGGTTGTAAAATTTTTGGCTAAGACATATTTCTTTATATAGTGTTATATTTAGTTAATTATTGTCCTTTCCATTACTAAAATGTAGATTTTATTGAAAGCAAATGAATTTTAAGGTTACATTAAATAACCTATGTATGTTTGTGGACATTTTCCTTGCCATCATTGTAGAATGTTTTGGGTAGCACCATAACTAGCATGTACCTCAATGTTTCTCAAATTGTGATCCTTCCAACATGCCCATCTGACATACACAGACTTCCTTATACGTCAACAGTGTGGTATACATAGGATGTATATTTTTAGAAAGCGTTTTCAGACCTTGGAAAATGAAGAGTTTGTGAGCATTTGTCCTTAAATCCTCCTGCACTTAACAAATCTTTCTCAAAATACTGTTTACTTAATAACAACCAGAAATGGAATGGTAAAACTGTCTTTAAAGGCAATGTCTAATGTGGACCTTTTATATAGTCCAACAAAATTTTTATTTGGTTACACATACATATGTATGCACATTTTTGTTAATAACCAAATCAAAGCATTTATATGAACTAAAATTATTTTGATATTAAACATTGATTATATGTTATAAAATATGTATTATAAGGAAAAAATATTCTTTCAGTATAATTACACTTAATGCATAAACATATTTATAATAATCTTGGTTATTTTGGGCTTTGAAAAATAAAAAATAAGGTTTTTGTTGTTGTTATGAGTCAATGATGAATAGATTGAGTCTGTTATATAATGTTCCTGCTTTGACTGAATAAAGCACATACTGTAGAGTTTCCAGGTTCACTTCAGACAGAGTGATCATATACCAGCATATCCTTCCTACTGATTTCAACTAAAAACACTGGACAACAGAATATATAAAGCAACTATCACCAGACACTGAAAAGTAATTACAACAGAACCTCTCATAGGAAAATCAAAACTCAGAGAATGAGAATGAGATCTTCTGTAAATCTGCTATTTAACATAAACAATCAAAAGGCCAGGGGATCCCTGGGTGGCTCAGTGGTTTAGTGCCTGCCTTTGGTCCAGGGCATGATCCTGGAGTCCCGGGATTGAGTCCCACATCAGGCTCCCTGCATGGAGCCTGCTTCTCCCTCTGCCTCTCTCTCTCTCTCTCTCATAAATAAATAAAATCTTAAAAAACAACAACAACAACAACAACAAAAAACTCAAAATGCTGACCATATTTCAAAATTTACTTTTTCAAAACTCTGGGTATTGAATGAATTTGGGGGGAAAAAAAAGAACAACAGAGGATCATTTACTCAAGAAAAGCTGCTTAACTTCAGGGCAAACAGCAGATTGCAGCCTTTTTTAAAAAGGTTTATTTATTTTAAAAAGAGAGAGAGCACCTGTGTGTGAGTGAGAGTGGGGACAGGGGAGGGGCAGAGAGAGAAGGAGAGAATCCTCAAGTGGACTCCTCCTCACTGAGTATGGAGCCTGATGCAGAGCTTGACATGGGACTTGACTTGGAGCTCCATCTCAAGACCCTGAGATCATGACCTGAGCCGAAATCAAGAGTCAGCTACTTAAACAACTAGGCCACCCAGGTTCCCAGAATTTGGGGCTTTTTAACTTTGCTTGTTCTCATCCTTCTTTCCCCAGCTTCATAGACTCTTCAGAGCCAGCAGTCTCATCACCATGGTAGCTGTTAATACAGCCTGGCCACCACCAAAAGAGAGAGTAAGAGACTGGAGATCTTAAAAATTCCCATCCTCAGAACTGTGTCACTAGTCAATAGGTCTTGCAGATCTCTGGAAAGGTGATCTTGCTGAATAGGAAAAACCATATCCCAAGAATTTGCTCCCCCCCAAATCACTTGTTTAATGCAGCCTCTTCTTGAGGTTTAGACTAGTTGGGGTAAACAAGAGTCTGACCAAAACTGTAGAAAGAAGATCTCTGGAATGAGATATCCATAAAGTACTTTGAAAGCTCCTATGTACACCTGGAAGACAAGACAGTTACAGGCATATGCAGGACTGTGGATAAGCCCACAAAAGAAGAAGACTCTAGTCTCTCATCCCTGGGTGACCTTGTAGCCCTGCCCAAATAAGAAGTTAAGAGTATGACAGAGTTGTAAACTTCCTGAACCCTGAGCTTTATATTCAACACACACACACACACACACACAAACACACACACACACACACACACACACACCACAGACTCTCAGGAAAGTTTGGAAGACTTACAGTTTCAAGGAATTTAAGGAAATCTCTGTACATGTATTAACTGACCAGAGTAAACTATGTAGATACTTCAGTGGATGCTGAATCATTCTTTTTGTTTACCCTATGGGCAGTTGTCTCTACAATTGAGATCATCCAATGGGTGGGTAAGTAAAAAATTTTGCCTCACTTTCTCTGCACTGATCTGTGATACTATCTTGGCCCCCAAAGGCCTTAGATCTATATTAACTCACTGACTAGGGTTTCTTATGAGAAAAATGTCCTAGTCTTCCTCCTTATGGTTCCAGGCAGAAGCTGTATGTTCTTCTATACCTGAAATAATGTCTCAGACCAAGTGAAAGTCCATACAGAAACTTCTGAAAAAAGGCCTGACCCTTTGCTTAACTGGTTAGATCCAGGATGTTAGAGGGTATAGTTGAGGTTATTAGTGTGGATAAGCTCCATTGTGCTCTTTGGATTCCTGTTGATATAAAACTTAACTAAAAAAAAAAAAAAACAAAAAAAAAAAACAAAAACAAAAACAAAAAAACTTAACTAAATACTATACAAGGAAAATTGAACAAATTTGGTCCTGGACCCTGTGAGTAAAATTAATCAGAGTGGCTGACAGGGGTGCACTCATGGGAAAATGCTTCTGGAGCCAAGAAAATATGGGAACCATGGATGAATATTGTTGCTAGATGATTCATCATAGGTCTCTCTTGTTCTGTATATCACACAAGAAGAAACACTAATAATCTTTATTCCAGATTATCTTTTCAATGATGTTTCGTAACAAATGGTCTTACAAGGTGGAGCTAGTAACTTCTGCTGGAGCAAAGAGAAAGTTTATATGCTGCTCAGCATAATAAGGATAATTCATCCATCTGGGTTGAAGGAGAGTCAGGTTCACCCCATACCATAAAAGATTTGGGTTCTGTAGCTGAGATTCAGTGTGTCATCTGCCTAGGCCCTCTCCATCACGTGTTTAGGAGAAAGGGAACCAACACAATACAATTCTCATGGGCCTTGCTGGACCATAGTGATAAAATCCTTTGTTTCTGACTCAGAAATCTATCCTCTATCAGCATCCATGAAATATATGAAGTAATTTTTTAGCTTGTAAATAAAGTAAAATATGACTTTCAAAGGTTCTTGGCAAAGAGATGAAACCTAGGAAATTAGTAAATTATTTTGATAAAATATTTAGCACATTTTCAAGAAAGATATACATTCATAATAAATTCAAACTAAAATCATCTAATTGAAACACAACAGAAAACTAGAAAGATGGCAGGCACCACTTACCCACTTAATCAATATTAACACAACCAATAATAAGTTCTGTTGATATTTTATTCCTCTTGATATGATTCAATGAAAAACACTCACCTCTTGGGTATTATTCCCCCAAAACCATAATCCCCAGTCTAATCCTCAGAAAACAGTCAAGTTGAGGGCCTTTCTACAAAACACATATCCATTCCTCCTCAAAATTTCCCATCATGATTGGAAAGACCAAGAAACTTTCACAGATTGGAGGAGACTAATGCATGGCTGCTAAATGCAACATGACATTCTGGATTGAATCCTGGAACAGAAAAAGGATGTGAGAGCTAAAACTGGTGAACTCTGAGTAAAGTCTACAATTTATTTATTTATTTTTAAAGGTTTTATTTATTTATTTATGAGAGACACAGAGGAAGAAGCAGAGATATATGCAGAGGGAGAAGCAGGCTCCCTGCGGGGAGTTTGATGTGAGACTCTATCCCAGGAACCCACGATCGCGAACTCAGCCAAAAGCAGACGCTCAACCACTGAGCTACCCAGGCGTCCCATCACCATAGCTTTGTCATAAGATGTTCCCAGTAGGGAAAAAACCGAGCAATTTCTGGAGATACTTTGAGTTGTTATAACTGAGGGTTGCTACTGTTGGAGGCCAAAGACACTGCTAAAATCCTACAATGCACAGAAGCAGCCAACAAGAAAGAATTATCTGAACTGAATTGGTGATATTGCTAAGTTTGGTAAATTCTCATGCAATGATGTTTTATTTATTCTGTACCTCTTAATGAAGACCATTGGAAATGGCTCTCTTTATGCTGACAAGGCCAGTGATATACCTTCACTCTCTTACCCAGAATTTCCAAAATTCTACATTCCTTTGTCATTATCTATCAAGAATAGTTCCACTCTATCCCATAGGACAACACATTGGATTATTGCATTAGTGATAATTTGATCATTGAACTAGGTGATGAGAAAGTAGCAAATGCTTTTGACATGTTATTAAGACAGGTGCAAATCAAAGGGTTGGTAGGAAACAAATTCCACAAGACCTCAGGAAGCTGTTATTTTAGTGAACCATTAGGAGTTCAGTGATCTAGGGCAAGTTGAGATATCCTTTGAAAATGAAGGATTACATCTTTCCTACTATGAACAGAGAAAAACAATGGCTAGTAGGCTTGTTTGGATTTTGAAGGAGACATATACCTTATTTGAACATTCAGTCCAATCCTCTTACTAAGTAACCCCCAAACCTACTGGTTTTGAGTGGTGTCTTGAATAAGAGAAAGATATGCAGCATATCCAGGCTGCCATGTGGTTTGCTCAGATATCTGGGTCATGTGAATCACAGCTCTCATGATGCTTCAGGTATATATGGGAGGTGGTGGCGTGTGGAGTCATTAGCAGACCTCCATGGGAATCATAGCAAAGAAGCTGAGGATTTCTGAATAATGCTCTGCCATCTTTTATAAATAACTCTTCTAATTTTGAAAAGTAGCTCAGATGCTACTAGGCCTTATTAAAGACTGAACACTTAACCGTGAGCCACCAGGTTCCCATGTGATCTGAGTTTCTCATAAGGAACTGAGTGATACCTGATTATAGAGCTTAACCACTTCTACCTTGAAAGGGATTGCATTTTGTTCTCACTGGAATAAGTATTTATTCTGTGTATGGAATTGCCTTCTCTGCCCACAATGAGTGGGCAATTGACTTACAAATGCTTTATACGCCATCATGTTTTTCCACACAGCATTGCTCGTGAATAAAGAACTTACCAAATAACAAATGAAGTGAGGCTTTTTAAAAATTCTGTAAATAATTTTGTAGTTCTGTAATACATTTTGTAATATAAATTGCAATCAGCCCTATATTTATGCAATTACTAAAACTTTTAAAAATATAAGCTAAAATGTACCTATTGTAAGCCCTCAAATGAGCTTTAACTTGATAATATACAAGGCTATTTGGCTATATATTTCTAACTTATACCAGGCCCCAGAAATATAGATAAATCATAACCCCTGCTGCAAAGAAACTAATAGAAAAATGTATAGAAATTCCAGGAATTAAAAAAAAATATATGCAAAGTACTGAAAATAATAGCTTTCACAAAACATTTTACAGTTAATACTCTTCTATTATATGATTATGCCTTAAATGTCAAATACTATTTTAGGCACTTTAATGTATATTAGCTAGAAGAAAGAGCCTTCTGTCAATAAAACAACTTCAGACTGTCACATGAAACTAACTGCTTGGTCTCCAGAGCTAATATTATTGATCTCTGGATCTAATTTTATTATGTGATTTATAAACACTTACATATGGCTTATTATTTGCCAAGCACTGACTTCAGCTCCTTACAAATATTTACATTGATTTAATATAATTGTTAATTTGAATTATATCAAATTATCCTGATGATTCAGCTCATTAAATAACATAGGGACAACAACACTGTAGGATGGTGGGAAAAATGTGTACTAATTTAGCCTTTGGGGAGGGTCTCTGGTACATCATCAAATCATCCATCTTAGAGGTTGCCTCATACCTGTGTCCTATTAACTTCATTCACATCTTCCATTCCTTCTCCATTTCTTTGAAACACAAACATCAGGGACATATATATGGTGGTCTTTCCATTTTGAAAATTGGCACCTGAGATTTCTGAAGACAATTTTATATATCAAACTCTACTTTATTGATTCCCACCAGCATGATTCAATATAGGAGAAATACATAATTTGGAAATTCCTATTAAATACACATTTCAAAGATTATTTATTTGAGAAAGACAGAGCAGAGTGAATGAGAGGACACAAGTGGAGGGGAGGTATAGAGGGATAGGGAGAGGCAGGCTCCCCACTGAGTAAGGGAGCCCGATGGGAGGCTGGATCCAGGACCTTGGGGTCATGACCTGAGCCAAAGGCAGATGCTTAACTGACTGAGCTACCCAGGAGCCCCAGTGTCCTGATTTTGAAATGGGAATAATGAATTTCCTGCATGTTCATGGGGTCTTTCAAACTCCTATCCCCAAAAGGAGTTTTGATGTAAAAGTAGAAAAGATTTTAAAAGGCTTAGCGAAAGCTTCCATACATTATACCAGAAAAGAATGCAGAGTACACAGGAAGTAAATTTGTACACAGGTGCACATGCACACATACTTCCAAATTGTATTTTGATGGATAAGCCACTAAGAAATTGAACAATTATAAATATAAGCATAATTCTTGATGTATTTTATCTTTGCAATGTTTTCTCACTGTACTGTGTATTCTTACCATCCAGGAAAATCTTATTAATCAAGTAAAACTGTGTATATTGAGGGGCTCAGATCATGATCCCGAGGTCCTGGGATCAAGTCTCCTGCTGGTCTCCTTGCTCAGCGGGCAGTCGGCTCCTCCCTCTCCCTCTGCCCCTCTCCTTCACTCATGTGTCCTCTCTCTTTCTCGAAATAAATAAAATCTTAAAAAATAAAAATAAATAAAAATCAAGACACTTAGTTGACTTCAAAAAGAAATTAAAACTCATGGTGGAGGAATGGTATCAATCTTGAATGAATTAGTGTGACTGAGGGGACCATGAGACAGACTGGAAATGTTTCTCTTCTCTGTTCACAGAGAATGTTCACAGAATCATTTGTTCTATGGCCAGCACTGAACTTGCAGAAACAAAACAAAACAAAACAAAAAGAAAGTAAAATTGCAAAGTTCAGAGAATCTCAAGAACACCAAATTAAAATTCAAATGAGCGGATCCTAAAAGTTTGCTTTTTTTCCTCTGTATTTTTAAGATGAAACAAAACCCATATTTCTATCTAGTTCCCTTCCCTAGGGTGGCTTCTCCCTTTTCTTCAGAGGGTATTCATATCTATTACTGCCAGGTGCTGATAAAGTTTTGATTTTTCAAAAATTGAGATCTTTCATTCAGCAAATGGCATTGAACCTTACGAAGACCCTAGCAATAACCACTGTTGCTGCATGTTTTTTTTTTTTTAAGTTCTTAGGTTTTTATACCTTACTCATGAGCACAACACATGATATACTTCCTCCAGGTAAATCTGGATAAAAGAATAAATGTTTGATGTAAGAATTGAATTCAGTGTAAGCAGACACCAAGCAATTATATTACAGAAGAAGATAAGTATGGAAAAGTAAAAGCAGTATACACATAAAGCTAAAGTGATTTTACAAGGTAAATTAAATATATATTTGCATCACATTGACCTACATTACCCTTCCCTACAATCTGAAAGTCTAGTTTTTTAGTCAGGTGATATGGAAAAAATGACAAATGTTTTCCTGTTTTCAAAACCATCTAAATATTACACTAAAATTCCCTAATCACTATTCATTTTTCAAAAATACTAACAGTAAGAAGGTAAAAAAAAACTGTTCCATAAAAATGACAGGAAAATTGAGTTGATTTCATGTAATTGAGTAATTAGAAGATACAATTTTCTGAACAAGAAATTCACAATCATTATAGTAATCTGCTGATGGTTCTTCCTCTTTTCTCATTCTTAAATTTTGGGTGATTAGAAAATCTAAAGTAAGCCAAAGGAAAATGATATTTTGAATACTCCAAACCAGATTTAAAGTTTGCATTCCAGGTACTAAATTTCTTGGATTTTGTCCTGCATTGAATTGCTTATTTCTGTCAAATTCAACATTAGAAGACAGAAATCCTGAAATCAGGGATCCCTGGGTGGCCCAGCGGTTTGGCGCCTGCCTTTAGCCCAGGGCGCGATCCTGAAGACCCGGGATCGAGTCCCACGTCGGGCTCCCGGTGCATGGAGCCTGCTTCTCCCTCTGCCTGTGTCACTGCTTCTCTCTCTCTCTCTCTCTCTCTCTCTGTGACTATCATAAATTTAAAAAAAAAAAAAAAGAAAGAAATCCTGAAATCACCACTCCTACCAATTCTCTCCAACTGTTTCTAAGATTGCAAGAAAAAAATTTAGAATCCTTGGGGATGGAGAAAATGACAGGATTTGCTGATAGTAAAAGCACATAGCATGCAGCACACT
This sequence comes from Vulpes vulpes, assembly GCF_048418805.1. Classification (NCBI taxonomy): domain Eukaryota; kingdom Metazoa; phylum Chordata; class Mammalia; order Carnivora; family Canidae; genus Vulpes; species Vulpes vulpes. The sequence goes on along the minus strand of NW_027325701.1, from coordinate 13,018 downwards.
TACACAAGAGTCTTGTTATAGTTTGAAATAGTCACAAATCTAAAATCTAAATATTAATTGAAGATAAAATGACATCATATACTTTAGGATATTTGTGCAGGGAAATATTGTAGATCAGTGAAGTTTTATAAATTTACCAGCTACATGAATTTATGACTAAACTCCAAAATGTGATGCTAGAAAAATAAGAGTTGGGGCACCTGGGTGACTCATTTGGTTAAGCATCTGCTTTGGGCTCAAATCACGATCCTGGAATCCAGGGATCAAGCCCAACATTGGGCTCCCTGCTCCTCTTTTCCCTCACCCTCTTGGTTGTACTCTATCTCTCTCTCTCACTCTTTCTCTTAAATAAATAAGTAAATAAAATCTTTATTTTACTTAATTTTTTTTTAAAAATATTTATTTATCTGAGAGAGAGAGCATGAGCAGGGAGGAGGGGCAGAGGGAACAGCAGACTCCTCACTGAGCAGGGATCCTGATGAGGGGCTCCATCCAGGACCCTGGATCATGACATGAGTCCAAGGCATACACTTAACTGACTGAGCCACTCAAGTGCCCATTAAATAAATAAACAAAAATATTTTTTAAAAGAGAAAGAAAACTAAAAGTTGCAGAAGTATACATACAGCATCAGAGTATTTTTATGAAATTCAAAGCCATGCAAATCAAAACTACATGCCTATTAATAATAATACATATAGAATAAAGTTAGCTTATGTAAATAGCCCAGATTCACAATAGTGATTACTAGAAAGATATGCAAAGGAATTGGGGAGAGGTATATGAAATGTTTCAGTTGCATTTGCGATTATTCTTTCTTTGGTTAGATTGGAGATATTATCATTTGTTATATATTTTTCATACAATAAAATAATGATTTTTTAAAAAATAGAAAATACAACAAAATTAGGTAAATTAAACATCTAAGAATGGGCAAACATATGCTAGGATGTGTCATGCCACTAACTTCTGGATCTTGACTAATGATGGACATGGACAAATGAAGGGTTCTTTTATATGGTAATTGAATATGAGAATCATGACAGCCAGCCAATATGACATTTTATACTTGTTACCATTCTTTAAACTACATTTTGTCTTTTATATTGTCTTACTTTAATTACCCACTGAATTGATTAGTCTCAGCCTCATTTATCAAAAAATATAAAGTAATATACAATATTCTTCCCTCATGGAAAATAAATTCACTAGCTTCTTGAAATCACAAAGTTTCACTATCCTTACAGCACTAAACTCTAATACCTTGAGGGGAGAGTCGTCCTCTTCATGGTCCAAGATGGTGGTTGTAATACAAATAATCACAACATATACTAGTACAAAGAGGGAAGAAGGGGAGTTGTTTTAAGGATATTTTCTAGAGTGTGCAAGCAGTGTTTCTACTTGTATAAGAAACTTGTCACTTGACGACTAGATCTTCAATGGAGCCTGGGAATTATCGTCCTTAAACCAGGCATATGGCACAGCACATTTGGGATCCATATATTAAAGGTAAGGTGAGAATGGGATATATAGTTGCATTCTCAGACATGAAAAAACATACATCCATATCTTCTGGTTATTTATTGCTCTATAATAATCTATTTCAAAATTACTGGATTAAAGCAACAATTCTTTATATTCAAGATCTATGAGGCAAGAGATTGAGTAGGGCTCATCTGAGTGATTTTTCTACTCCAGGAATCAACTGGAGTCACTCGGTGTACTCAGCTGGCCCCTAGGCTAGTCTGAAGAGTTCACAAAGGCTTTATTCATTTCTGAGCCTTGGGGAGCATGATCTGAAGATTGGGCTGAGTTGGTCCACTTCCCTTCTTCATGAAGCCTCATGATTTCTTTACATTATCTCTCCAGTGGGTAGGTGCTCTCTTACATGGTAGCTTAGACTACAAGAGTGAGTATTCTATGAGAAAGGAAGTAGAAGCTGCCAGACTCTTAATAATTAGGCCTTGAAGCTGGCACAACATCCCATCAGATGCAAGAGGGGAGATATGGGGTATTGATGCTATCTTAAATTAGAGGGATTATCAAAGAATGGGTGACCATCTAAAATCTGCAACTTCATCTAACAAAATTTTCAGTTTTCAGGGTTGTTTTATTTACCCGTAAAATCTGTATCATTTTTGGTTGAATTGGAAAAAAATCAGGTTTAAGAAATACCCTGGGAAGGCTTTTCTAGATACAGGTTACTGATAAAGAACCAAGTTATGGTTGTAACTACACTGTAGATTTTTCTTTTTTACAATTTAAATTGAAGTTCTGGAAGAAATTACCAACTTTTAATACTATATTTACAGTGTTAAAGTGGTTTTTTAAGTAATAATAATTTAGTCTCTTCCTTTGAGTTTGAGTGAAACATTCTAGCTTCATACCTTTCACAATATTTTCTGAACACTGCACAACTGCATGTTTGGGGTATATGTGTGTGTTTTCTATTTTAGGAAGAGATTAGGGTAAAGGAACAGGTAAGTGAGCCCACATTTGCTTGTTATTAATTAGAAAGAATTTGATATTTTCTTTTCTTCTAGAATGAAAATAAAATTTTAGACTTCTAATTTGGTGTCATACAAAAAAAAAATAGAGAAGACTTACCAGTGTCAACCAAAACCATTATAGCTCCATGGATACTTCATAAAGTATATATACTTATTACTTTATAAGTAATAAAATAAGAAAGAGGCCTTTTCTGGAAATTTTATTTGGATATCTTGAATTTATCTTTAAACTTTCAAATTTTTATTGGAGATCATATGTGCTTATAAAGGCTATTAGTCCCTTTTTCAAAAAACTTCATTTTGAAGTAATTTCAAACTTACCAAAAGGTTAAAAATATTACAAATAACTTCCATATCCTTTACCCAGTTTCTCCAAATACTAATGTCTTTATAAAACCATATTACAGTTATCAAGACCCAGGCAATTAACAATAATAAGATATTAACTAATCTATATGCCCTATTCAGATTTATTTTTTGTCCTATTTATGTCCTTTCTGTGGTCCAGGAGTCCATCAGGATCATATATTTTATTTAGTTGTCACCTCTCCTGAAAGTCCTCCAAATCTGTGGACAGTTTCTAGCCTTCTTGTCTTTCATGATTTCATGTCTTTCATGACTTTGATGCTTTGGAAGAATATTCACCAGTCATTTCGTGTATTGTCCCTCATTTGGGTTTGTCTGATATCTTCTCATGTTTATATTTAAGTTGCATTGTTTTGCGAAAGTGCCAAGTAGTTCTGTGCCTCTCCATTGCATGACATTAAGAGGTACATGGTATTTATAAGTCTCGTTATAAGGGGCACCTGGGTGGCTCAGTGATTTAGCATCTGCCTTTTGCTCAGATTGTGATCCCAGGGTCCTGGGATCAAGTCCCATATCCAGCTCCCTGCATGGAGCCTGCTTCTCCCTCTGCCTATGTCTCTGCCTCTCTGTGTTTCTCATGAATAAACAAAAATAGGATCTTTAAAAAAATGTATCTTGATATCATATACTAGTACAATAATTACTATTAGTTTATTATAATTATTTTCTCTTTATAATTAAAAAGCATTTTGTAGGGAAGCACTTCGATAGTGAAGCAGAAGAGTGAAGTTCTTGTCTCACTGAGGTAAAGACTGAATCTCGCAAAGGAGATGAGCAAAGAGACAGAGATTTACTAAGCGAGAATACAGAAAAAGCTCTCAGGAATGAGAGGGTTTCAACTAGGTTGCCGATGAGGGCTCTTCGCTCTTCATCTCTGGCCGTTTATTAGGACTTTACCAGGAAACTTGTTGGTGGAACTGGACATGGTGCTTATACATTGTGTGAGAGTTTTCATTTCTGTGACATCTATGATCTATAGATATGGGTTGCTAGGTCTGGTTAATCTTTATAGTGAAATTTCCTTTGAGGCTTGATTAGTTTTTGTGGTTATTTTTATTTTCTGTGGCTACAATGTAATTATCAGGAAAAACATTTTAACCCTACTAACTGGGATAGGTGGTCTAAATTTTCCTTATCTCTGTTTTTGTCCGATCTTCCTACCTGAAATTCCCTCAGAGTCTGGTTGAGGCCTCTATTCTTTCCCTGCCTAAAGTTTCATCCTTTCTCTATTCAATAGTATGCAGATACCCTGTTTCTCATTATACTTTTGCTCACAAATGTTGGCATTCATCAATAATTCTGCAAAAGTTATCCTATGGTAATGCCAAAATATGATTTTTATTTCCATTATTCTTTATATATGTATTAATTGGAAATACTACCAGTTAATCCTGGATTTTATTTTCCACTCTACTGTGGCTTTGTGAAAGCAGTTATTAACATTATTTAGAAAATAATCCTAAAGTTTCCATTTTTTCCCCACTCTGCTTTGGTTAGCTATTGTTAGCATTATTCTTATCTATGTGTTATTAAGGCCATTTTGTAGAGGAGTTTGTTTGTTTTTTTTGTTTGTTTGTTTTTGTTTTTTGTTTTGTTTTGTTTTACTTTCTTCTTTTTTTTTATAAGTTTGGTTTTTGTTGTTTTTTTTTTGTAGGGAAGTATTGAGAATATCCCCTCCCCCTTCTCCCTATCTGCCTATTCTTCTTCTCTAAAACTTTTTATTTTTCATAAACATCCTTTTTATTTTTCTACCTATTGCCCATTACTGTATCACCTCCGTTATGGTGAAGATATTAACTATAATATAAGGGCTTGGATATGAAACTATTTGAAGAAAAATAAACTAATTAACAGAACAGAAGAAAATAATATTTTACTTTGGTTTTATTTCCTGAGCTAGAAAATTGACACATTAAGGAAATGAGAGAAAGCTGCTTGAGCCAACAGAAACTATTAACAAACGCTGTTCTCTTTTGGTTCTATGGCCCCCAGAAAAACAGGTTGGAAGCAAAATTCAAACCAACGAGGAGACTAGTAGGAAAGGAATTAAGTAAACAAGTTCCACAGAGTAACTGTTCCCTAAAGGGTTTTTAAAACAGAAGAATTTTAACTGGATCTTGAAATAAATGTTCCTGACATTGTTTGAACAAAAGGAGAAGTGGCCCTCTGGCCACAGATCCAGTGATCTGAGGAGACTGGGATGTGTCACTTAGGAATTCCACAAACAAAAGCAAAGTGAGGCTGGGAAGGTTGTAAAGAGGAATGGCTGGGGTGATTGCTGAGGATCAAAGGATGGGGTAGTTGAAAAATGATTTCAATTTGAAAATTTAAAAAGACTTGTAAATTAAGTTTATTTTCATCTGAAGGATGGTCATGAAGTATATTACATGAGAGAATTGCCAGAGTCAAGCTCATCTCAAGAGAGAAAACAAATTTTTTTTTTTTGAAAACAAAATATTTTTAGAACTAATCCTTCTGGGTCTCCTGTTACCATAGATAGATGATAGGAACAATTTATTTTGTAATCTCTCTGATAAAGTTAAGTAGCTCAATAAACTGAGTCACAACTAAACCTTGGCCCTGTCCTTAACCTTTACATACCTCTAGTCCTTCATCTGCACAATCTAAATAACAAATGATTTGCACATTAACTAGTCCACGTCTGCAAAGTGCTCCAGACTCCAAAATAAAGCTGCCGTCTAATCCCAGAGATGGTGGCATGTGGGAAGTAACAACTGATGTCATCTATGGCTCAAGTGCCTTTGATCCTGTACAACTTGGTGGACCAGCTTGATCCCAACCTATGCAGGAGACCAAGGAGGAATAAAAGGAGGCTTTCTTGCTTTTAAACCATTGTGCACTCTAAATCAATTTTTCAGAACACTATATCCCACTCCTTAAGTATTTCATCATGCACTCCTTTAAAGTAATTCTCAAATTGTTCCTCCCTGAACATGTTGAGACGTCTTATCCAAAGAAAACAGTTTTGTGATTAAGAGTATTAGTAAGCCCTGAGCAAACTAATTTACATTTCTAAAAAGACTCAGATTTGTGACTTTGGTCATCAAACCTAACAAAAGCTATCTCACATACTCTTTTTTTTGTTTTTGTTTTTAATCTTGCATTTGGTAGGTATAATAGTGATTCCATTTTCATGGAAAATAAAAGTGAGGCACAGAAGCTAAGCAATTTGCCCCAGGTCATGCATGTAGAGAGTATAAAGGCCAGGATATGGATCCACAGGTATAATATAATCTAATTAATCCAATTAAGTTACAGCAGTTTTCTTTCGATATTTTTCATTTATACGTTAGATATTTTCTCTGCCATTTATGAAAGAAAAACACGTTTGTTTAACTCATTTCCCTTAAATATTTATCACTTGATCAAATGTGAATTCATAGTAAATTAACTTTGTAAAATCCAGGCTAAAATTGTTTCTCAATGGAAAAAGTAAAATGCTGCTTAATAAGTGGTTAAGCCTGAGCAATCTGGGAGGAGGGCCAGGACTGAGTGAGGAGAGAGGACAAAGGGGACAGGCATGCCATACCTGCTACCCAGAGAGAGCATAGCAGTAGTGTGAAAAGATATGGTTTGGGAGGGGATAGCTACAACGGCAATGAGCTGGAGTGATAAATGCCTGTACTTGCGATGTGATGTTTTCTTCACTTTTGACTCATGAATTATTCTATGCAGGATATTATTCTAAAATGCTTTTTCTGTAATTCTATTGAAACTGTATGTTCCATGGAAATCATGTGAAATCACACATTCACACACAAGCAAGGTATGTCAACCATCATCTCATCATGTAGAGGTAACCTCTATTAATGGTTTTGCCAACAAGCAATAAGAAAGGTTAATATACTGATTGGTGTCTACAACTTAGGAAATTCTCTAGGGCACGTGATAATATTCGCAAATATCATGGCAAATGTTAGTGGTAAAGTACAGAAAGACAAAGCAACAAGACCAATACTGACACAGGAACTTGAGAACTTAAAGTTTGGATCACCTAATAGTCTCTTATCAATGATACATTTACTAATTTTGATAATTGTGCCAAGAGAATGTCCTTGTTCATAGAAAGTGTCTGCTAAAATACTTAGTGGTAAAGGGGCATAAAGCCTCTAGCTTAATTCTTGAATAGTTCAGGAAAATGTATTATGTATATATACAAATATAGAGAGATGGTGAAAAAATAAGTGAGATAAAAATGTCAATAATTAGTGAACCTGGATAAAAGATATATGGGAGTTTTTGTACTATTCTTGTAACTTCTCTGTAAATTTGCATTATATCAAAATAAAAGATCAAAAAAAAAATTTTTGGACCACCTGACCAGGTAATGAGATTTAGATCACTTCACTAAATAAGACACTGACTGACCCTAAAGTATGCGCAAGATGGCTGATGGAAAACGGATGTTGTAAATACCAACAACAACTATGTGACCAGCTACAGAAATGAGAACAAAGGAAGATGCATGCCCCTCTTTTACTTTGACAAGTATTTATTTGTATCTCTTTACCAATTTGTTCTCTCTCCTTGCCATTCCTATACTCTCTAATATAAGATGTGTGATTAGTGTTAAATTCGGTAATTCAGTATTACAGTTACACAGTACCAAATGGGGATTGGAACTAAAAAATAAGTAAAGCACCATCACTCAGAGTAAGAAAAATAATACATGGAACTACCGACAAACTGAAAAACTTAATAAACCTATAATCAAGTCATACTTTGTAAAGAATTGTGAGGTTACTGACTGAAATCAAATAGATTAAGATCCAATTCAGGTTTTGAGATGGTACCACCATCAAAAGAACCACTTGGCTGAACCAAGAGACTAACCTTCCTCCATCCTGTCCAAGACTTAAGACAGCTTTTGAGATGCCCCTACTTCGAAACTTCTGTTAACAGGAGGCAGGTTAAAAGATCTCTGCATTCTTCCAAAATAGCATATTTTCCAATGTCTTCTCATCTATGATTAAAAGAAATAATATCTTTCAGATGATGGAGTCAAAAGCCATAGAGAACCATGGATTTGGGAGTTAGTCCCAGGGAGCAGAACTGGAGTTTAACCAAGGAACGTTGCCCATCCTTAGGGTAGGGCTCTCATATTTTCAAAATGGGACTCTACAGAATTACTGTGTACTAGGGATGGCCCTGTGCCTCTGCTGTTCTTTCTGTAAAGGAGTCTTTATTGTGGTTTTCTGTATTTGTTCAACCCTTGTTTTTATGAGTGTGTGTGAAGGGAAATAGAAAAATTGTCTTTATACTTAATGAGTCTACAGATAAAGAGGATCCACATAGAGAGAATGTTATGATTATCACTATATCCTAAAACTGGGACCTTTGAGTTGGGTTAACCTTTGGGAAGGGGTTGAGTATATTTTATGTGTGTGGGAAGTAAAGCAAATATGTTTAATTAAGAGGGCAGCTGTAATAGATCGTATTAGTGTCAAAGTATCACCTCTCCTACTGAGCCTATCCTTACAGGATGTCAGGCTTAGCCAAGTAGCAGTTTGGGGCCAAGAAATACTAGTAAAAATGATGTGTATTATTTCTGGGAAGTTTTATAAAATGTCAAGTGGATCTGTCATTGCTCTTTCCATTGTGCCAAGACTATCCTAGATAGTGGCTATTCATCTAGCCTGGGTCCTTAAGTGGAGAGAAGTAGAGTAGAATGACAGGCAGTTGTTAGCCAATATGTAACAGCCATGAGAAGCAAACCTATATTGGTGTCTGCCACTGAGATTCTCGTAGAGTTTATTACTACTATGTAACTTAGCAAAATCTAACCACCACACTGAAAAATTACTGAGAGATAATCAATTTCTATTATAACAGGGAGTAAAGCTAGTACTCATGGTGATAATCATTGAGCTTGAAAGCAGATATGCTATTTGTCCACTAATTTAACAAACATTTATTGGAAATACAACCATGTTCTGGAAACTGTGTTATTAGCACTGTTTTTGGTGCCCAGGAATGCATGTGATCAAGCTTTACTTATTGTGAAATGTTGAAAATTAAAGATCTGGGACAAAAAGAAAAATAGTTTTGGAGGAATTATATACAAAAAATTATTGCTTACTTTTGGTCACCATATGCCTGTGTGAACCAAGTATGAAAGTATGTAAAGTATTCAAGAACAGAATTAAAAATCTGTCATTAAATCTGGTAGTTATTGGGGAGAAACATTCAAGATAAGGAGTTTACAGAACATCTGACGGAGAATACAAGAGTTTTTTTCTTCTAGTCTTTGAAATTCCATGGATCACATGAATATACTTGAGTTTAGTAAGTCCCAAGGAAACAGAGCCATGAATTTCCATCATCTAGCAAGCATTTTGGCTGCAGGTAAACCCAATGGCATCTCTAATTCTTGCACTAACAACCCTTTGAAAGAGGCAATAAGCAGAGAGGGCCCAAATGTGATGTAAGACACCTCACATGTGTAGAAATAATGACGGCAAATGCCTTAAGGAATGTGAGATAAGTGGACATCACAGCACAGATACCAGTTATTTTATTAAATTTAGTGAATCCTGAAGAGGAATATGTATATGGCCCAAATTCCATGTACTTGTATTAGTTCATTTACCTAGGAAAGTGATTTAAATGGCTAAAATATAAACTTACATAAGGCAACAAACCAAAATCTTTTGATTTTGGAAAAAGAATTGTTAAGAAAATAGGATTTTATAATAGGGATGATACTAAGGAAATTGTAGACAAAGCTACTAGGTAAGTTGCTGGGACTTCAATATAAACTGCAGAGACAAATTTTCTGTGTGGATTGAGATAGAGAACTGAGGGATTCTAGAAGAGAGGAGCCAATCTAATTGACTTAGAAAAACACTCATGTTTTTCAGAACAAAGAACTCTCTGAGAGGAATTTTACAAATTCCATTACTGTAAACAAAGTAGCATCAAGAAAAGAAATTCTCAAATTTAAAAAAAAAAAATTGATAATTTATTCAATAATGTAGTTTGAGGAGTGTTTTTGAAGTTTTTTTCTATTTCAACTTTTCATTTTAAACTAATTTTAGACTTAAAGAAAAGTTACAGAAATTGGGAGTTGTCATATACCTCTTCCCCAGTTTCTCCTCAAGTGAACATCTTGCATTGTCATAGTCTAATTATGAAAACCAGGAAATTAGGGTCACCTGGATGGCTCAGTGGTTGAGCATCTGCCTTCAACTCAGGTCATGATTCCAAGTTCCCTGGATGGAGTCCTGCCTCGGGCTCCCTGAATGGAGCCTGCTTCTCCCTCTGTCTGTGTCCTGGCCTCTCTCTGTGTATCTCTCATGAATAAATAAGTAAAATCTTCAAAAAAAAAAAAAAAAAACAACCATGTAATTAATACTGATATATTACCATCAACTAAAGTATGGAGTTTATTTTATGTTTATTTATTGTGAACCTATTTCCCCACTGATGTACTTCTTCTGCTCTAGAATTATGCTCTAGAATCATCTGCAGGATCTGATATTTTGTTTTGCTGCTATTTGCCCTTCATGTCCCCCAGTCTGCAAAGTTACACACTTTTCCCTTTGTTTAAGGACCTTCACATTTTAAAGAATGAGGTGAATTATTTTGTAGAATTTCCCTCCGTTTGGGTTTTTCTGATGCTTCCTCATGACAGAAGTTAATGTATGTATTATTTGGTAAAACTAGAATAAACATGATACTATGTGCCTCTCAGGCCATCATGTAATAGAAGTCATAATGTTACTGTTTCTCAGTACTGGTGATATTAATTTTGCTGATTTGGCTAAAGTGTTGACTGCAGGGTTTCTCCTCTAAAAAGCTACTATTTCTTTTTCCATGTAAACACTTTCTGGTGGCACCAGGGTGGCTCAGTGGTTGAGCAGCTGCCTTCGGCCCAGGGCATGATTCCAGGGTCTTGGGATCAAGTCCCACGTCGGGCACCCCATGGGGAACCTGCTTTCCCTCTGCCTTTGTCTCTGCCTCTCTCTCTGTGTGTCTCTCAAGAAATAATAAATAAATAAATAAATAAATAAATAAATAAATAAATAAATAAATAAAATCTTAAAAAAAAAAAAACCTTCTGGAGAGATGTCCTTGGCACTATGTAAGGATACTGCTTCTCTTCAAATTTTTACCCTACACTTTTAGCATCAATAGACTGGTTTGCCACAGTCGTTGTGGTGTTTGTCTAATGGTGATTTTCTATTTTCTTCTCACCTCCTGCATTTATTAATTGAAATTCTTCTGTAAGGAAAAAATATTTCTTGTCCTCTATCTAATTATTCAATTAGTTGCTCATGTCAAAATAAACTCTTGGATATTTATTTTATTATGTGGGTTAAAAACCAATATAATTATCTTTTTTTTCTTCTCAAATTATTTCAGTTTTGGCCCTTCAAACTCCTTCCAGATGGCTCCTACATTTGTTTTAAACAAGCTCACATCTTTCATTAAGTACTTCCAAGATCTGGGTTGTAGGTGTGTTCACTGCTTGTGGGTGTCATTAATTATAGTGCTTTTGGCCACAACCAATAGAGGTAGGAATATATGTGTACACTGACATCTGTATTTCTAGATCTATCTATTTGTATAACTGTTAAAACAATGAGTTTATACTGATATCTGATTCCAGTCGAACATCTCAGTGTTTATTTAGCTTTTCCCCTTTCCTTATATTTAATATCTTTTTCCAAAGATGAGAATTCCAGCTCTCATTGCATGCAATCAATATATTTCCTTTTCATTTTTTTCTTTTAGTTCTAGTACACATGTTATATCATTACATAGTTTTGAAATTGTTAACCTATAACCTATAAAAAACACATTTACTAATTAGATAGGATCATTTGTGTAGTGCTCTTTTTTGCCTTTTTTGCCTTATGGTAAGCAATCAAAGTTACAATTATAAGTTATCAGGTTAGCTGTTTTTTCTGTACTATTTCAATATGATTATTTTATTCATTTGTAATTCAGTTTGGTTCACTTGTACATGTTTCCATGTGACATAAGTTTTCCTCACATAGTTTTTTGGGCTAAGTTTTGAGGAGATGAGATATCTATGAAGCATTACTGTACATCTAAGAATCAGAAATATACAAAAAGATATATTCAGGGTAGAGTTACTCTGTCCTTATCCCTGCTCACACTCCCTTCTCCTTTACAACCACTTCTCATCCACTTTCTAGAAATAAACCATGTCTTTACTTTTTGGTAAAAAAAGTATCATTTTTTATGTTTATTTCACACAAATGAGCAAGTATGTGTATATTTTCTCATATCCCCACATTTCTTATATGAAAGATAGTACACTATAGTTTCTTTTCTAATTTGGTTTTCTCATTTAAGAATATATCCTACAAATCACTCCATATTAATTCATACAAATCTTCCTTATTCTTTTGTGCATAGTCCTCCATTGTTTAGACCATATTTTATCTAATCTCTTTCCTGTATATGAGTATTAGTTATTTCCAATAGTTTGAAATTACAAATAATGCTGTAACGAATAACATTGTACACAAATGTATTCTTACTACTGGGGGTGTATCTTTAGTGTATGTTTTTAAATGTTTCTGGATTGAAGAGTAAGTGTGTAGGTAGTTTTGTTAAGTATTACCAGATTTTATCAAAAATGTATTTTACTAATTTTCTTTCCCATTAGCAAAATATGAGAGTTTGTTTCCCCACAGCCTCACTGAAAATTTCAATATTACGTAGTTAATTTTTGTACATTAGATACATGATAAGTAGGATCTCGGCATTTTTAAACTATTATTTCTCTAATTATGATAGAATATTTTAAGAACATTTTTTTCTATTTTTTTGTGATTCTTTTAGTTATTTCTTTTTTTTTTTCTCAGTTTCTATCAGGGTTTTGATCCTTTGTCTCTTTATTTTAAAAAGGACACTTTCCTTTGGTCGGTTTTAAATGTTGCAATTTTTCTCTACAAGTTAAGTCAGTTATATTTTTAAATACTGTTTTTTTTCAACCATTTTTATTTTATGTTGTCAAATGCAACAGTCTTTTCAATTAATGCCTTTGAATTTTATATCACACTCACTATGCCTTCCCTATGCAGAAACTAAAGAGAAATTCATGAATGTTTCTTTGTAGTAGATCCATGGCTTCATTCTTTACATTT